>NC_058109.1:35454580-35699580 GCF_914725855.1 Thunnus albacares | reverse complement strand
CCTGTTATTTCTGCTACATCCAGCGTGATACAACAATATACTCAGTACCTCATCTTGTTTCTGAGTGTAGCTGACAGAGAATTTATATGAATATATGTCAGTGTTAATAGTTTACTGCAAGGTAAAGTGACTGTAGTTGATGGAACTCAGTAGCATGGAACTAACGTTTGGAGGGATTATTATTGTCATTGAACATCCCATGTAAAGCGGGTATGGATACTGTCACATAACACGTTTCTCCAAGTTGTTTAAGTTAGTTATAAAGTTGAGAAAAACGTTTGTATCTTTATCCCCCACAAGCTACAAGACAACAACGATATGATGCACTTAAGAAATACGATGAAATTAAGAATGTCTTTTCTCCCTTCTGAAACAAGCAGCCAATGAGGTGCGTTCAATGGAAACTAAGTGAATCTGAGTTTTGAGTCAAATTGATCTGCATTAACTATAGTCAGCAGTGATGTTGTCATTGTGTTTGTCTTTGTGTTTACATTAAAGTAATGCCTAATGTACGATTACATGTACAGTAAGCATACATATTTACTTTCTTCATATTTTATGTTACGTTTGCTCAACAGGACAGTGAATGCAACTATGTTGAATGTTTAATAAATGTCATTATATATTTAGGCAAATAGTTAAGTTCAAGCACTTTTTTCAGTATTTTTGGAGGGAGGGAGGGAGGGAGGGAGGAAAGGGATGAAGGAATGTTAACTGTTAAAATCTTTTATAAATCACTGTCTAATACACCTTATCTAAAGCTTATGTGTTACTTTTTAGAATTATGGCTTAAGTGCATGATGTCTCACAAGTCTCAGTATTATGATATGATATGTGATTTATATTAAACCAATTTGCTGACACATAGTAATAGTATCTTAGCCGTACAATATCAGCATCTTCTTATTGCCCGTTATTACTGAAGTAATTATGGCTTCTATGCAGAGGTGGTAAGAGAGAAATATGCAGCCAGATGAAGTGCATCTCTGTCAGCAGCACTAAGCTGAGCTTCTGCAAGTGAGGATGTCAGTCAGAGGGCTAGGTAAGAGTATGGCTGGTTGACATGTGAGGAAAATTTATTGAAATAAACTTGCATGTATCATTAGTTAACTGTCATGTAGCAGTGTTTCAACCAACTTCAGTCATGGGTTTCTGTTAAATACACACATTTTAATATCCCTTTAACAATGTTGCAAAAGTAGTCATTCCAGGCATATATTTATTTAATTATTTGCAAAAATCGACTGTTATGAATTTCGGCCCCTGCCCTTCTAACATCCTCTGCATGTCCCTGGTGCTCCATATGTCTAACTGTAGCTGTTATTCACTCCTTCCTTTTTGACCTTTATAGTCTTCTTTTGCCTCCTGCCTCCTTCCCTCTCATCCTTCCTTGCTTCTCCTTTTTTTCCCTTATTCCTTCCTATCCATTACCTGCTGATGCATCACAAGTTGAAAACATACCACCCCAGCCTTCAGCCTGTTATTTAGTAACTTGATGGATGGACTATGATTTAACCCTATCACTGTCATACAGTGGACATTTGTTCATATTTTTAATTGTGTACTATATTTCCATCATGTGTACAGATAACACTGATCTGTCAGATAACCTGTCCCGATGTATTCCTGCCTTGAACATTGCCAACTTAAATATGGTCAATTGTAAATTATTATGGGAATAGAAACACACAGTTGAATGCAGTAGCACTGGGAGAAAGTGTGTGTGTGTGTGTGTGTGTGTGTGTGTGTGTGTGTGTGTGTGTGTGTGTGTGTGTGTGTGTGTGTGTGTGTGGTGTTATTTCAGAAATACAGAGGATTTTACGTCATCAAAAATATGACTGCGAGGGCCTTGGAAAATCTAATAACTTGTTTTGGAACAAAACTGTTTTGACAGATACAAAATCAGCACTGATTGCATCATAATAAATATGAGTTTTGTTTAACAAAGGCACATGCATTTGCAGCCTTCGGTAAATAAAACTTGTTATGACAAAATGAGTCAGCAGAGGTTTTAATAAAGTAGTTATTAATTTGTCTAGGGACAAAGGTTTTTGAACACAAACTCACACATGCCCACACAAGCCAAACTATATACATCCTCCTTCTATTCAATTACAAATGGTCTCATCAGGAGCCAAAATGAGCTATGAGAGAAGGCTGTGGAACAGACAGGAGGGTTCATTCCCTTACATTGTGGTCTGCCGGTCAGCTAGCAGAATACTAATGCTAAGCTGGAGGGGATGCAGGGCTGCCAGCCTGTGCAAAAAGCATGACCTTGGGCCAGTGGCTCTGTGGGAAACAAAAAGGCCTACAAAAAAAGAGATGAGAGTGCCCCCTGGCTGTGGAAACAGAATCTGCAGTTATGAGAGATACAGAGAGGTGGGAAGTGTTTTATCCTCCCATCATTAACCCAAGAGACTCCTTCCCTCTGAAATCCAGTTCACTGTCCCTCACCCTCTTTCCTCTTCCTCCCTGTAAACCCCCCCGTCCCCAACCAACACACACACACACACACACCCTATCTCTGTCAGCCCCTTGACTCTGCTCTTACTCCTCATATTTTTCCCTTGATGCCTCTATCTAGGTCACAACAGGGACTTACATGGCTTTAGGACCCCCAAATCCCACACACGTCCCCTTTGTCACAATTAATGGAGAATCCCCATGTAATAAAACACTGTGGACTGGACTATTTTATGGTCTATACCACTTGTGAAGAATGAAGAAGGGGGAGTGAATAAGGGAAACAGGTTCCTAACCGGATTCAACGGGGCAGAACTGGCATGAGTCAGGGAGTGGGGGCTGGGGATATACATAGAAATAGCACAGTGATGTGGCATATGAATGAAGATATTAGTGTAATGGGATAAAAGCTCATCATAATTATCTTTTTACACAGCAGCTATCTGGAGTCAATGGAAAGAGGCTCAAAGAGGCTCATCTCTTACATAACCTATAGAAGGCAAATAAGTGTATCTTGTGTTCCGATACACATAGAAATAAAAAGTATGATACAGTGGTTTTAAGAGCAGTTAGCATGAGAGCTATTTTTGAGTACCACAGTACAGTGACAGTGTTCACACAGGATCTCAGACAGAAGTCCTGTCCTGTGGGGAAACCCTGTCTCCAAGAAATTAAAGAGAACATACCATGTTCATTTCAAAGTCTATCTATCTGGGGCTTTACTGGAATATCTTTGCATGATTGACAGTTCAAAAAACTAATTTAACTCATACTGACTCTTTACACAGCCCCTCTGCTCAGCCTCTGTCTGAAACAGGCCATTTTAGTTCCTGTCTCTTTAAGGCCCCCCTCCAGATGAGCCTACTCTGTTCTGATTGGCCAGTTCTCAGAAGCTGCCTCTCAGCAGACATCTGCAGGCTCCAAAGGCTACATCAACAAACCATGAAACAAGCAATAGTAGCAGGATTTCACTACTAAAATACATCCATATATGTTCAAGCCAGAATCTAATCTGAAATATGAGAGTGGACAGCGTAAACAAAACACCTTAGCAACAAAGGCTATGGAATGGAGGGCTGTTTGCCCTGTTTGTTGGGCATATTCTTTCTACCTTGTCGATGAGCTGATGTCACCTGGTCAGCAAGTTTGAAAAAACTGTTGCGAGTGAAGCGTTCAGAGCAGGTTGAAGCCCTGGTTTTTGACTTACAGGGAGCATTTCTACATACATTAAGTTTTGGAACATTGACCGTTGGATGTTTAACATAGATATCCAACATCATAACAGTATATGAATAACAGAAAATCACAAAAAACATGTGCAAACAAATGTCCCCTTTAAATTTATATACTACTGATTTGCAACAGAAAAGATGTTTTTAAAGGAATTTAACGTTGCCTAAATTGCTTTCATGAACATATCTGCAAAATGTCGACTGAACGCGTTTGTTTTACTCCCATATCTGCTCTTGCAAAATGATACCTGCTTGTAGCAATTAAAACAGGATTGATGTCTTTGTCCTGGTTAAAAATTACAAAAGTTAAAAGTAACTTCAAGCACAAGACTTAAATCTTAAATGTTGGTTTGACCCTTTAAAGGGCTACTTCAGCAATTTAGCTTTGCACATCCATTAAATTCGGGGACTCGTAAAAGAGAGGTTTTTAAAAGAATTGTCAAATTTGAAGCAGCAGAAGGTGTGATATCCCAAGTACGAGTCAATCTCAAAAAATCTAAATCCTACATTTCCCATAATGCAACTCCATAGCATCTTTCATTTGACCCTGCCTGCCTGGTAAACACCCGTGTCTTCAAGTCTTCAAGTCTTCACACCCTTTGTTTGTAACACTGGATATCTGTCATAAAGTTTCAGGTACAAGCAAAAATAACCCTGATGACATCACCATGACATCATCAGGGTTATTTTCTCACTCAACAAAACTCCTCTGAAACCTCAGAAGACTATATTTTCACAGGAGTAGTACTCCCTCTTACTAAGAAAGTGATCTTCATCTTTAAGATTCTTCTCTGCCAAATGTCAGCAGCACCTATATTTCCTGAAAAAACTCTCCATGTTCATTAATCAGTTCTGCAAGCTTTTTATAGGTGTGTCATTCATTCCATCCTCACTTTCAAAATAACAGTTTAGTTCGGAACAATGAGCAACATTCACACAGTCCCCCTCCTAAAGATCTTCAGATCAGCAGCAAAATGATTGGACTGGACCAGGAAGCACTTAGCAATATTTACAGGAAAGGCACTATAGGGACAAAGGAGCTCAAATAGACCAGGATACAAAACACATCAATACAGACTATTTCCCTCAGGCCACAGATACAGGTCTCTGATATTCAAAACCAGATGGGCCACAGCAAGCTTCATTCCAGCCTCCATTCGCCTTTTGAACTCCTGAACGGGGTCTAGCTGAGTCACCAGATTGTCGCACTAGCACCTTAAATGAGAGGCATAAATGATTTTTTTTTTTTTTTTGACTGATTTGCTTGTTTTGAAGTTGAAGATGAAGTAAGATTAGAGCTCCTCATTACAAAAAGTTCACTTGTGCACATGTGAACAGATCCAGCCCAGAATGTTTGTAACTTACATGAAGAGCCTCTTCATATATTTGCAGTTGTTTAAATGTAAAGTTGAGAGAGTCCTGTGTGTCTATACTACTGTCTGTAATATTACTGCAGCAGTTGCGTGACTGTTAATAAACAAGGTATTGAACAAGTGTATAAATAGAGTAACAGTGCAGAACAGTTCTGTGAAATAGAGTGATGTGATTCCAGACTTCTCTGGCATCCTGCTTGTTTATCAGTTTCTGTCGATGCCACTGTACATTCAAGCCCTAAGATGTTCACATGAAACCTTTTGATTTACTCAATCCTTGCCACCCATCTGTATGAGATCAGACATCAGATCGAAGTGTGAATTCTCCACAGCGTTAGTGTGAACAGCAACACCCACGTCTGACAGAGCGCAGCCTCCTCATGAAAGCTATCAGTTGCACATCAGATTTTCTGTACGGTCCCACGGTGTATTTGTGGTGATGATATCTTGCTCCTTCTGAATACACAAGGTAATTCACAGCTAAGATGTGAAAACTTATTATTAACCCAATTCAATTGTGTGCTTGTTTTTACAGAAGGTACTACATGTATCATTTTAATATCAGTGTATCACATCAGTACCACACCAGTGGTAATGTTTAACTGATGTCAGTGTAAATAATGTAACCAAATGGCACTGCTATTGACATTATTATCAGTCTTTAGCAGCCTCCACTCTGCATTTTACATTAACTAACTATATCTGAGTGCAGGCTTCACCTCCTTTGAAGTCTGCACTCAAGACTGTACACCTCATAACAGCTTGACAAGGCCGTTCCATTCCAAAGGTTTCAAGAGATGAGGGTGAAAAATGCAGTGTCAAACTCCTTTAGATTTAGTCTCTGTGAGGCTCTGGGTGGGAATTGGCAATGATGTTGAATCCTCTGTAGACCATCTCATTTGGGAGGAGATGCAGTTTCGGCAAAGTAGGCGTCACTTCTCTCAGGGACAAACTTTTTTATAAGTCTTTTGAAGGAGATGCAGCCTGAACTGGGACACAGATGCTGTGGTCCACTATGTTGGATTTTGTGGGAAATCTGCAAGATTTCCTCATGGTGTAGATGTTGTGACAGGATACAGTGAACATTTGTTTTAAAAAATTTAAAAAGTGAACAATGTGTGGAGAGACTTTTGTGTTTTGGCATGTTTCAAATAATTGTGATGTTCTATGGAAAATACAATATTCCCAGTGACTTTTGAAGCAGTCTGTGTGTTGCTTTTAGCTCATTCACTTCAATGTCCCTAGATCAGTTCTATTTATAATTTCATTGTTTGATTGTGCACAAGTATAGTTCAATAATAGATATGCGACATACTGTGATGGTGCTGCTAACATACTTGCTATAGTGAGGACGTTTGACAATAGTAATGGTGAAGTGTCTCCCTCTGGTTGATTGAACTGATTTTACCTCTTGAAACCGTAAACGAGAGTATGATATTGTTCAATGACCTACTGTATCTTTGCACTTTGTGACTGTGTGATTCTGATGATCTGCAGTGATAAAACAGCTTATGAAATGTCTGGCTAATAGATGTGCCAGACTTGATTAAAAAATGAGACTTTAGTCATGTAATGAAATTGTCAGTGAATGAACAAAGTCTGATAGTCTAATATAACTGGAATTCATCTCTCACTGGTTTTAGGATTCCACCCCAGTATATGAGATGGACAGCAGAGATGACTGCATGTACATAATGTATCTATTATCCTGCTGATACATAGCAGCATGAGTTGTTTCTATCAACTGGTTTGGAAATCTTGACACTTTATGAGACAGGATAGTTGGGCAGAAACCCCAGCACTGGCTCAACTATTTTCTATTCATGAGAATAGAAAGGCATGCATAAAGTTTCTGAGCATGGTTGTTCATTGTTGACTTTTACTGTATGAGACACAGAATCTTAGCTCAAAGGTCCACTGCCTAGCGTTATGTGCTTTCTGAGAATGTGAAGTAAACTGAGTGAAGGCGGTGGAGAAATAATAGTGTGTATGTGGGTACGAGGTAGCTGTTCTGGTTGACCTTCCACTGCAGCTTGATTAGGAGAGCAACAGACTACACTGGCTGACTGACATACTGCATCAGATTGGTGTGCTGGTGTTCTGGTGTTGTGGGTTTTTTGACTGTACTGAACTGTAAAATGTGAAGTGCGTCTGTTTTGATTTGTAATGAAAACCGGCACATTGGACACCACTTGAATGCACATTTAGGGTAGATTGATTCTTTTAAATTTCCCTATTTAGAGTTTATAATCAGTATATAAACATTCAATAAAGGATTATAAGACACTATAATGTTGTAAGAAGTTTCTTTCATTCATTCATTCATTCATGTATTTGTCAACAACTATAAATCCTCCTGTGAGTCTGGTGTATAAACAGATTATACATTACAATATAGTAAAACACAGTTGTATTCATAGGAGAAGATAAAACTGTCCTTATATCTGCTTTTAACTACATTATAGTGTGTGATAAACCATTTATTAAATGTTTATATACTGCTTATGAACGCTAAATTGGGGGACTTAAAGCAAAGTGTTACTGGATAAATTAATTATCTTTCTTGCTTTCTTGCTCCTCCAGGCGACCAATTAGTTCACCTCTGCCTAAAGAGACCTGTCTCTGCCAGAGTCAAGCTTACTGATTTTGTTTCTTTGTCTGTGTGTGTGTGTGTGTGTGTGTGTGTGTGTGTTGTCCAGGAGGCTGTCATTTCTCCCGTCTCCCCGGACGTGCTGTACCTGTTTCGCGTTCAGGCCGTCTGCACAAATGACATGCGCAGTGACTTCAGCCAGAGCATGCTCTTCAGAGGTAACACACACACACACACACGCACACCTCTCAGACCTCAAATTTTCATGGATTGCTACCATATTATCTCTAATGTCATCATAAATGTCGATATGAGCATCAGTTGGTATCTCTTTCATGTACACAGCCCTCTCTCAGGCCTCTCTCCAAATGCAAACAGTATAATCTGACAGTTATGACTCCTTTGATCATAATATCACAAATTTGTTCATATTCAGGTTATTTATGTAAATTCTAGCCACCAGCTAAAGGGAAAATAACAGAGGAAAGGCAATAGGCAGCTGGAATGGAGTGAGATACATGCATTTCATCAAACTGCATTTGCTGTATTGGCTGCTCCATTAAGTATTCATGCCTTGCATTTACATTATATCATGTTCTGATTAATGTATATACAATGCACACATGGATGTCTTGTAGACGCCACTTCAAGTGAAGTGTTGCGTGATTGTGTCTCCTGTGTTTAACTATGGATTATCCCTTTTGTTCACCTGTGTTTCAGCAAACACCACCAGGATCTTTGAAGGGACGAGGATCGTGAAAACTGGAATGGTAAGGGATGCAGAGGTGAATCACTACTATTGTCTTTTCACTTTGTATCCAGCAGAGAGCAGTGTCTGTATAAGGATCTTCTCCCCCGTGTGGAGAGGAATGTCCAACTGGGAATTTAAGTCAGGATTAGGAAGTAGTAGTTCACATGTAGGCTAACAGCATTACACCAATTCAATTCTAAAATATAATGGTAATTTTGATATTTTTTATTTTGTAGGGGAAAAAAACCATCAAAATACAGATTCCATTTTAGTTTTTTGACAGACAATGGGACAAATATTCCTTAAAATACCTTAAGAATATCCAAATTATATCATAAATTATGCACACACCTAAAATAAAGTAAAACTGTGCCTTATTTTGGGCTACCTAAAGGGGTCATACCACATCATCACTGATGTAAGCAGACTGAGGAACACAGCCAATATTATGGATTTTGGTCTGTTAAGGATAAGATTTGATTCTTTTTCAATGCACATTTCATATGAGTCTGAAAATTTTAAAATGGTTTAAAAATTTGAAATCACAGGATTGTGACTGGTTCCCAGCCTTAGTATGCCAGTATGCCCCAAAGGAGCAGTTCGTAAACTGGTTGTTTTATTTCTTATTCCATCACATTTCAATTGAATTTTAAAATTATAAAGTAGTTGTAGGGTATAAAATTTCAGGATCTGCCTTCTTTCACACCTCCACATATCTGGCCAATCAGAAAGTTACAAAAATGTTTGACCATCTGACAAGCTCTTTGATTAAAAATATTTAAAAAAAAAAACAAAAAAAAACAAACTTGTTTCTCTTCACCACAATTTATTGCCTTAGTGTAGATATGAATTTTGAGCAGTTCGGTCAGAGTGAGTATTTCCTCACCATGTGACCTGTCAGAGTTATTTTGGGCCCTCCTGGGAGGCCCTGAACTAGATCCAAAAAGCATCCACTGAAGAGCTTGAAAATGCCTTAATCACTGCTTAATCTATGAACCGACCTACTAATTGACCCATAATTTACCTCATGTAACATAACTTACTGTGCAAGGACTGGACCCTTAAAAATACCTTAAGGGGCTAAACTCCTTAATAATTAAGCTGACTGAGGAGGAAAAGCAACAAATGACTTCAAATTCTAATTGTTTCTTTCTCAGCCGACGGTGTCTCCAGCCTCCTCAGCCGACATGGCTCCCATCTCCTCTGGCTCATCAACTTGGACCTCCTCAGGCATCCCCTTCTCCTTTGTCTCCATGGCGACAGGCATCGGCCCTTCCTCCAGTGGTAGTCAGGCAACAGTGGCGTCTGTGGTGACCAGCACTTTACTGGCCGGCTTGGGCTTCAGTGGCGGCGTCATCTCCTCCTTCCCCAGCTCAGTTTGGCCAAGCAGAGCACCAACACATAATCCCATCTCTTCACGCCCGACCAGCGAACCCACTGAGCCCACTAAAGATGCCACCACCTCTGCCTCTACTCTCACAACGGCCACTGCCAAAGATAATGGACAGGCTGGGGCTGAGGATCGAGAGAACAGCAAGGGTCAAGGAGAGGATGGAGAAAGAGAAGGAGAGGATAAGGATGAAGAGGAGGAAGAAGAGGAGAAAGATGAGAAGAAGGAGAGGAAGGGATCAGGGGGTGTGGGTGAGGCAGGGAGGAAGGACAACAGCATAGTGGTGAATGAGCCGCCCAGTGAGACACCTGACTCCACTGCAAAGGAGAAAGAACAGACTGAACCAGATCCAACTAACATACCACCTGGCATAGAGGACCAGATGGAGGTGCACACCCACAATCCACTTGACTCTAACGCCACTACCACAGAGGCAGCCAATGAAACGGCAGCATTCCCTGCCCTGGAGGACCCCACAGCAACACTCAGACCCAGCACAGGGGGGGAAAAGAAACACTGGCCTTTCTCCATCCATACTGGTGAGTCAGCTAATGTGCAACAGCCTCACTTAAACATTGACAGTACCTTTGATTATCTGTAGAGCAGGAACAAGAAAGGTGGAAATTTGGTGAATTATAGAGCTGTGGAATTATCAAAATAATTATTAATTATCAATCACAAAATTGTGTGGGGACACCGGCTGCAGTTTTTTTCCCTTCCAAATGACCTCACTCTATTTGAGGACTCCAAAGTATCTTCTTCAATGAACACAAAAGAAAATAATTTGATAAGGTTCACAGTGAACATTCAGTAAGTCCTCAGAATTCCTTGTTTCTCAGAAAAATGTTTTGTTATCCAACAAGGCAGAAAGAATCACTAGAAATAAAATCATCCATCCAAATGTTTAATATCTATGGCTGTCTGTCTGTCCAAATGTTGGATGAATTGAAATCATGTATGACCTTGCTGATTTTATGCACCTCAACATGGTCTTTTTGTGCAAATAAATAAAGTAATAATATCACTGATGTGACAGAGAGTTACTGACTCTCTTTTTATTCACACAGCAATGTTTTCAAGGGTTCCCAAGAGTAAAATTATCTTCAAATGTCACTATTGCTGCTATGTCATTTCTGTGGAGAGTAACAGGAAGATGTAGAAGAGTGGCTGCTTTGATCCCAATTCCCCTCTCTCCACTCACATCTCCTAGAGATCTGAGATCAATGGTTATGCAGTTATTTTTAGATTAAGATAAAAAGGAAAAGGTGGAAAAAAAATAGAATTGAATGCATCAGTTGGGTATGTATATGACACTTAGCAAATGCTAGTTTCATTCATTAAAACTGAGACTAAAGCTTAAATCATTTTGAAGCCACATTCAAGTCAAAGGACCAATGATACTTCTTCAGTTACTATTCAACTTTGTACTTTTCTACTGTACTCAGTGTGTTCTGAAAGTTTGTCTACAAAAAGATAACACGTTTGGGGAATCACCTATAACTCAGTTTCAAGTAAAATGACCATGATGTACAATACTTATCTAATAAAAGTCAACTGGATATAGTGTGCCAGTTTAAGAGTTGTTGTGACTAATGTTTTGGAGCATGATAAAACAGAGTTGAATAATGTTGAGATGAATGTGTTGTGGTAGGGCATATAAGTCTTTATATTCAAAGGTCTTAATGTGATAAGTGGTGATGAATTGCAGTGATGTGAAGTGGCTGGATTTCAGTAATGCAGGCTGAAGTAAAATGTTAACAGAGTTCCAAAAGGAGCTGAGAGCAGACCTAATGCTTCACTTTCCCCCTTCCTGCTCTCCCTCCTCTCCTCCCCCTAGTCAAGACTTTCAGCAGGGCACTGCATTAGCCAAGCAAACACCATGGGATATCAATTCAATTTCAAGTGCTGTGAGACACTGTCTAAGCACAAGACCAGACATTATTATGAGCAAAATCAATCTTCTGATGTTTCCCGGAAATGGCTTTCTCAATCTCTTTGTAAAAGCACATTTAGCAAATTTTATTCTGTTTAAGCTGCTGGGACTCAAGGGCAAAAGCTTAAAAGTTGTCGCACAACTTTGTAAAAGTGGTAACTGTAAAATATACACCGGCTCAGAGCTTCTGTTTCTGGAAGTGTTTCTATACTGAGTGCGTTTTGTCAGTATTTCAGAAAGCAGCCTGCAAGCTACAAACAACTACAAATCCCAGATGACAAGGCAGAGCTTAATTCATCTCTTAACAACTGTGTCTGGCTCCATTTTGGAAGCTTCTTCTCCAAAATGTAGCCAGTGAAGTACCAACTTAAGCCCTATAGCTATTAGCTATTATAAGCCCTATAGCTATTCCATTCCAACACATTGAACTGTGATTTAAGAAGAGTTAGCTCAGTTACCTTAACAAACTGCTAGCTAGCTGGCTAATTTAGAAAAGATGTTAGCCTTCAGGCTAATTAAGCACAAAATGTAAGTCAGCAGGCACATTTTGCAAAGATGTCAACATGTAACTGTTAGTCATAATGCTACCAGATACAATACCAAACATGTAAACCAGATGTGTTAAGATAACCTGGCTTTAGTCTCAGCATGTTGGCCGTCATTTCTATTGCTTAGAAGAACGTTTTACTCAGTGTCATGGCTGACATCCAGCTGACACAGTGAACCTGCCAGACGCAGCTTTACAACAGACTGCAACGGGACTAACATTAGCAACATGAGCAGTCAGATGACCAGATAGTTCAAATGGAAACAGTTTAATTTAAATTATCTACATCACTTATTTTGTTAGAATGAAAGTGAATGACCCCAAAATGTCCATTTTTATTATTTTAACCACATGTGCTAAAAACGACTTTAAGTTTAAAAAGCTAGCAGGAAGTTCTCAGGACTTCTTGTTTCTATTTCTGTATTTGCAGTTTAGGTACCAGTGGTAACATAACTGACTACAGTTAGTGTTGTTCAGTACAATTTTGTGGTACTTACTTTTTACCTCATCACATTTCAGAGAGAAATATTGTACATTTATCCCTCTACATTTATCTGGTCACAAGCAAATTTAGATTTTACATAAGAAAACACATCATCAGCTTATGAAGGATGATGCATTGATAGACTAGACAACCCAACAGAAAATTTAGTAAAAGCTGAACTAATTTTCAAACTTAGTTCTGCTTTGACCAGAAACAGGGCACATTCTGATATCTTGACTTGCAGTATTTCTATTTTACCTTAGTATAGAATATGACTATTTTTCCCACCACTGATGGTTAAACTATGAACTACAACCATAAGGTTAAGGTTGTAAGTAATGGACAATTCTGGAAAGTCTTGGAAAAAGACATGCAGTTGTACCAGGGCCAAGCGGTGAGGACCCTGATTGTGGAGCCTGTGGAGCTGGGATGTCAGAGTTACAGTTGTGGAACTGGGAACAGAAAAACCTCTCCCTGAATTTTCCTCCTTCAATCTTTCTCAATCTGTCTTCCTTTCTCTCCTGTTCAAGCATCCTTTCCTTTCTCCACTGATCAAACTTGCATCTTTTTATCCTCACTTTTTGTTTTCATCGCTCTATCCATCTCTTCTTATTGTCCATCTCCTCTTGTCTTCTGCCCAACCCCCTCCTCTCTCTCTCCCTCCACCACCGCCCCCTCATCCTCTCTGCCTCTCTCTGTCTTCTTGCTCTGATCTGAGTGCTGGCCTACTTTCAGACATGGCGAGAGGAGATGAGGCTTGGAGGCTAGACTCTGCTGCAGGGAAGAAAAAAAAGCCTCTGCTCCATTTATAGTTACATGTGTGTATGGTGTGTGTTGGGAGTGTTAGTATATATCTCACTGCACATTACTGAATGACTCTGTGTGTGCGTGTGTGTGTATGTGTGTGTGTGTGTGTGTTTGCTTGCTGCTGGCGGAGGTTTATTTATTTATTTATTTTTGGCAGACCACTGTAATCGTAAGAGAAAAGCAGAAGGAAAAGAGAAGGGGACAGAGGCAGGCAGCATCTCTGTGTGCGCTGTGCATGTCTGTGTGTGTGAAGAGAGGAGATGCAGAGTTAGTGGCGATGAGAGCCAGCTGTGGTGCAGTGCAGGGGCCCGGCCTGATGTAGCGTTCGGCTCCAGGCAAAGCTACAGATTGAAGGCCATGGGGGCCGGCGTCAGCTCCAGCAACATCACGGCTGCAGCAGCTGAACTGGGTAGGTGGTGGTGGTGGTGGTTGTGGTGGTGGTGATTAAGAGACATGAATTTAACAAATGCCTCAAATTATCCAGAGCTGTGTGTTGTTTTGATGCAGTTACCTGGCTGCACTCCATCAAGCAGTGTGCGGCGTGTGCAGAGCTCAGGGCAGGAACATCAGCTGGGAACTGACCCTACAGTCTGTATTCATTTAGATTTATTTAATGCTTCCTATTTGTTACAGCACCCTCAGTTTTTCAGCTAGATAAAGTTAAAGGAAAATACATTTTTTGGAAATAAGCTTGTTTGTTGTTTCACCCAGCATGAGATATTGATCAGTTTCATCTCTGTGTATACCGTACAGAGATACAGTTGGTTTAGAATGTGTTTAGCCTAGCTTAGCTTGTGCCCCAGTTCCACACTATACAAAACTTCTAATAAAGTATAAGCTATGTACTGAACAACAACATGAACAGAAAATGAAACAAGACATGTTTCGAAAGATGCCAATGAAACTGAAACTTTGCAATGCTTGTGCCAGTCTAAAAACTGGAATTTTAACAAGGAGAAAGCAGTAGAGCCACAACAATTAGTAGTTTGACAGAAATGAATTGGCAGCTACAGTATTTTGATAATCAATTAATCATTTCAGTCATTTTTCATGCAAAAATGCCAAACATTCTCTGGTTCCAGCTTCTTAAAGTTAAGATTCACTTTTTGTTTTTGACATAGGAAACAATCAGTCAATTGAATATCTTTAGGTTTTGGACTGTTGGTCAGACAAAACAAGCAAATTGAGGGCATCACTGTGGGTTCTAGGAAATTGTGAATGCATTTTTTATTTCTTTTACAATGTATAGACCAAATGATTAAGTGTTTAAGCGTATAGTGAAAGAGTGGATAGAGTGGAAGCAGCTGTACAGGAAAACAGAAATAACGACTCTTAAATCAATGTATTTCTTCAGGTCTCTGTGTTGACTGAATATGATGCTACTGATCGGTTAGAACCAAATTCAGGCAATTCCATGTGATTATCAGGCTAATTTGAACACACCGCCCACTTAAAACTTGGCTTGAGTCAGTATAAAGTATGTTGGGTCACAGGCAGTGTCTGGAAGCAGGGGATAATTGCTAGCCTAGCTCAAACATGAAATAAAACTCTCCCAACAACTTTAAAACTGTCAAGAAGACATTTCCTTAATTGTAAGACTATTCCTTTAAAGAAGACAGCCTATGGCACATAATTTATGCCATATTCACTTGCTGACATTTAACTGTACCTGTGCAGTGTTTACAGCTGCTCTTTGCAATTTCTCATGTTTTAAGAACTTAATTTCCCAAAATTCTACTAATCAGCTATGGTTTGTTTCAGTTGCGTCCAACAATTAATAAGGTTGTATATAAACAGATAGAGGATATTATGCCAACTTTTCTGTCAGAGAACTTTGACAGGTCACGGCACAACAACACATGATCTTCTGTGAAGATTGCATATGCACGTTAAAATCCTTTCTTAGTGTGAGAAATTATCATCACTGTCCATCAGCTGAATTTAATTTGAGAATGATCATAGAATCACTGGATCTCAGTGAAGGGGGATAGGATGCTCTTTTTGATCCAGGCTGATAAGACAGCTGTATTTTCACATTAAAAGCTTCTTTTGACTTTGATTTCCTGTCTTTTCAGTGATATTGATTCTACAATGAGAGATAACTGGTAAAGGCTTTCATATATTTTCCTTTTTATATGAAGGCAAATATGAGAAAGCCTGAACCATTGATCATATACGATTTAAGATAAAGATGCTAATTATGAAGACTATCACAGTCAGTCCTGCTTGCTTTTTCCTCCTCTACTCCTGTCGTACTGCCTCATTAATTTCATTTTACTCTAATCTCTATTTTCATTCATATTGATAATCAACTCTTTAACCCCTCTGTATGAACTGGAAACCATGCCTTTATTCTGACCTTTTCTCAATCATATCCTCATCCTGTCTGTCTCCATGTTTTCTGTCTGTGCATTTCTTTCCCTCATTAATTTCTTCATCCCTGTCTTCCAGACCGTCCCAGTGCAGTGACCAACCTGACCCACCAGACGAGGCCTGGGTCTGAGGCGGGGCTGGGTCGTGTGGAGTGGCTGGTACCTTTGGTGGTGGTCTCAGCTCTGACCTTCCTCTGCCTTGTCCTGCTGCTGGCTGTGCTTGTCTACTGGAGGTGGGTTCAACAGCACCAACACCTAGGAACTACTTTCACATTGGTGGCAGCTTCAAGGTGGGAAAGGTGGATGATGACTGGAAGGTTGCATGTCTGATGTGGCATGAGTTATGGTTGAAGATGACATGGAGAAAATACATCATTGCCAAGATTGGTACATTAGAGACACTGAGGTGGAAAAAAATTATAGACATGAGCAGTAAGAGAACCAAGGTCCTTCCTAGCTAGCTCTGTTCCATTAGCATCTGTAACTACTGTTGCAAATCAGTAGTATATGAACTTAAAGGGGCCATATTATGCTTCTTGTGATTTTCTGTAATATATATACTATTAGTATGTCGGATATCTATATTAAACATGGTCAGATTTCCAAAACTTGAGGTTAACATATGTAGAAATGCTCCACACAAAGCCGGGGGTTTCAACCTGCACTGAGTGCTTCGTTTGGAATGTTGCAATGTTTCCATGTGTTGTTTGTGTTGTCCATTCTCATATTTCGGATCAGATTTCAGCTCGAATATGTATGGATGTATTTTAGAAGTTGACGTTGACAAGTGAAATTCCACCACTATAGTTTGTTTCATGGTTTAACATAGCGTTCCGGGTGGCTGGAAGTTGGCCATGATGCAGCTTCCCAAAGCTAACCAACAGAATAGACTTCTTACTGAGGCTGAACTGAGGGGCTGTATAAAGGGCCAGTAGAAGATAAATAAGGAGTTTTGTAAACTGTAAATCATGCAAAGATATTCCAGTAGAGCCCCAGATTAAAAATGTAGACCTGGAAATGTGCAGAATATGTCCCCTGTAAAGAGGGAACTGTAGTTGCTTATTGCTAACGGAATCATTGTTGCTAAAATTGGTGGTTAAAATAGCAAGAAAATGTTACAATGCTGAAAGTAGCATCCACTGATCTTATATCAGAGCTGTCCAATCCACAAGTGACATAAGTGCCTGCTTAGGGCCCCCAGCATGAGGGGGGCCCTGAGGGCTGACTCACACTTTCTCAAAATGTGGGAATCCCCCTGAACTGTGGTACCATTGCAGTGACCAGTACTAGGAAATCAGATGGAATTAATTAAAATTAAATGTATACAAAATAAATATAATATAAATACAGTATAATATATATATACATACATATATACACACACACACGCATATATATATATATATATATATATATATATATATATATATATATATCTTATAGTTTTATTTCATAGTTCTCGGCTCCAGGCAAAGTAGAGGCCTGAATAGAAGAAGAAGTGGACAGCTGCGGACACCATGGATGTGTAGTAGTTCTGTTTATACTTCCTTCTGGAATCCGCTTGGAGGATGCGATCCACACATGTGCAGTAGAAGTGCAAGTAGCCTTGTAGCGTAGTGGCTGCATGGACAAATTGGTGGTACACGTATGCCCAGACAGAACCTATGCATACACCCTCTAATCACAAAATGAATGTCATGTGGATCCTAATGGATCCTCATGCAGGCCTACTCATGGATATGGAAAGTATAATTTCATCTTAAGCAGGGCCCTAAGCAAGAAAATCTTGCTTAGGTACCCCTGTTGTCTAGAGCTGACCTGTCCTATATGATGAGAAAATACCTTTAGTTTGTTTCAACTTTTCAGGAGGAGCAATAACAGAAATACTAATTTGTGAAATCCATTCAGTAGCAGAAGCTATAGTGGAAAAGAAGCTAGCTAGAAGAGAGGGAAGGGCTGGTTGATTGATTTTAAACAAACTTGCAATCATTTGTTTATATTTATTTACATTTGACTGTGTACATAGGACGCCATGTTAAAAGATCCCTTTTGTTGTATTTTTCATAGTCAGATGTGGAAAATCCTGAGTTGTGACCCATTGAAAGGAGAGTCGGGACTGGCTTTGGCTGAATGAATGGCCAGACCCATCAGTAGAAAGTTGGACCATTTTGCAGTTTAACTGCATGTGACCATGTACTGTATGTCCACCACTGCTGTAGCTAATGATGCACAGCTTATTTTTCAGTCGCCACTTGGTAGACTCACTGTTGCCTATACCTGCATAAACACTCATTAATCTCTTTAACTCTTGATTAACCCTTTGAATGTATCCTCTTGGCAGTGAGTTTCTAGTTCATACACTGTATAAAAGTATCATATACAGTAAATATTTTGCATCTGCTTGTTCTAATACTTAACTGCAGGGAAATATTTAAACCTGCGATGTCTCACTCCACCAAATGGAGATATTTTAGATATATCATGTATCATTTTATACACATTTCCACAAAAGTCAACCTGACAGATTTGGCATCTCCACTTGAATTTAAAATGGATTTGAACAATGCTCGTCCTCACAACATGGATAGTGTTAGGACATTAGTAGTGATGATGTAGAAAAGTAAATCAGAGCCTGAGGCAGGCCTCATTTAAGCAGAAGAGTCATGTTTATTAGGCTGCAGCAGGGAAAACCACATATACTACAATGCAGAGGAGTTCACTACCAACACAACTGTTTCACACAGAATTTATAGGCGATACATGAAAAATGTAAGAGAGGGGGACAATTCATCAGTATAATTAGAGTCACAGGGAGGTTTTTAGCATGGGTTCAAGGGAAGGACAAGGCAGATCTGGGAGTAGATCTTACAGCAGTGTATTATAGAACAAAGCAGTTGGCATATGAACAGGATAATGATTTATTGCAAGAAAACTTTATAAAGAAGAGAATTACAAATTCGCTTCACAGTCTAGCTAGTTTCCTTCACAGTTACAGGCCATTACATTTTGAAGCATTAGCTGGTATTTTTAAAACCATCTCACTGATGAAATCATGACACATCACCAAATTCTATTAATCTCAGTTCACCTCAGTTCTTCAATTTGTGAACTGAGATTAATAGTATTTTCCAGGTAAAGCTCCATCTCTACCATCTTTTCAGTGGGATGTGTGAATGTAACATTATTTTTCAGTGGGGTATCCTCCCCCTAAATAAGCTGATTTCTTACTTTCTTCATTTTTCCAGCATGGTAAACACTTACTGCACAGCTTCAAGGCACAGAGAGTCACCCGTAGTTGTAGGGGGATTTGTCCTCCGAGTGATGGTGTCAGGGGATGCTAAATCTTTGTTGTTTGTTGTTGTGTGAATTAAAGCTCAGTGAAATGATAAAAAATACAAAGAGCATTACCTGAAACCTCCAGGGTTGCCTGTTATGGGGAAAACAAGTTTTCAAGATAATATTTAGTACAATTAATAGGCTATTATTCAAATCAGATCCAAGAATGAGCTAAATTTATCTTTTCAGAAATAATTTGTATTAAGGCAGAGACAAAACCAAGACTAGATATGATATGAGTGTCTCACAGAGCAGTTTTCTATGAAAGGTTTTATCTTGCTTTTTAGGATTGATTGAAAAAATATAATAGACAGTAATAACTGACGTAACAATATTTGATACAGAAGTTAAATTTGTCTGTGATTCACCTGAGTCAAGTCAAGTCAATTTTATTTCTATAGCATCAAATCACAACAGAAGTCATCTCAGAGCACTTTTCATATAGAGCAGGTCAAGACTGTACTCTGACCCAACATTCCCCTAGCAGCAAGCACTTGGCAACAGCGGCAAGAAAATACTTCTCTTTAACAGGAAGAAATGGCAGCCTGGTAAAAAACATTCTCATATTACAGCTAAACGGTACAGTAAAATATGTTTCTGAAAACATTTGAGATGAGAAATAGGCAATGCAGGAGCGGAATCTTGATTCATATTTGATCAGCGCTGCCTAGTTTGACAGTTTGATCTGAGTTTTGTAAGCCAGGTGCATTGCACTGGATGGACTCATTTGCATAGAGTTGAGGTCAAGTCGTGGTCACGTCATATCCATCATGTACCATACGGCCGCATCTCCTGGTCTCCATAGAAAATGAATAGAACATATGTGACATATCGTTGTGGCATCCAGTCTGCATGCCATATAACACACACACACACACACAGTATATGCAAACAGATTAAGGGAAGGGCTAGATCCTATTAAATCTGAAACTCAAACAGGATTTATGAAAAAATGACATATTAGTTGTAATATAACACTCATCTTAGATTTGTTGTATTATGCAGATGCAGTTATTTCTAAGGCATTTATTTTGTTTTTGGACTTTTATAAGGCCTTTGACACAATCAAGCACAAATTTCTTTTACAGTCCTTCAAGGCGTTTGGGTTAGGTAATAACTCAATATTTTACAAAGATATTAATAGCTCTGTTATAATTATTTTTAATACCTCTAGATTCCAAATTAATAGAGGTGTCAGGCAGAGCTGCCCCATTTTTTCTTTTTTTTATTTATTTTAGTCAATTAATATTGTAAATCATAGAAATTTTGAAGGAAGTTTGATTTTTGGTAGTTAAAAATTTCCCAACTCGCGGATGATACTACGCTTTTTTTTAAAAAGACAAGAACCAGTTCTGTAATTCAATTAATTTGATTAACCAATTCTCCAACAAAACTGGAGGTTTTTCTTTTCTTTTGACATGTAATTTTTTGGCAAAGAGATTGCAAATCATATTGTCAAAATTCCATCAGCAAGCCCTTCTAGCCTGGAAGCTGTCTTTTGTCCACAATTTCTCAACTCACAAAACCTTTCTCTGGAACAACTGCGGCATACTTATCAGACACAAATCCTTATTCTGTCCTAAATGGTCCCAAAGAGATATAAATCATATTCTCAATCTTTTTGATGAATTTGATAATATACTGTCCTATGAACAGTTTACGTCTTTACACAGTTTTCCAATTCCTTTCAAAGAATTTAACTCTTTAACTTTAACTTGAATTATATTTGCCAAACTTTTTGAAGAAAGAATAAAACTGTACCTAGAGGCGAGTTCTTCTAAAGGTCCCAAATTGAGAACATAAACTGGAGAAGGGCTTGGCCCTTACTTTACAATTACTGTATTTCAAACAAGGCTGAGGAAGTAAATTTCAAAATTTTACATAAAATATACCCTGCTAATTGTCTTATTGTTAAATTTACAGACATTGATATTTCTTGTACCCTTTGTTAACATAATATAGAAACAATTTCTCAACTAATTTTTGATTGTGAAATATCAATGATTGTATATTAACCTTTTGTTAATAAAAAAAATGACGCGCACACACACACACACACACACACACACACACACACACACACACACAGAGGCTTGGCAGCAGGTGCTGGGAGTGTGTTTGGGTATTTAATCCTATTGTGGAGCAAAGCTCAGGTCATAACCCCATGTTCCACACAGACTCCACCCTCACTGCAGTCCTATTGGCTCTTCAACACCCTTTGGTACCGCCCACATTACCCAAACTGTTGCTCTGCTGCATTCAGGTCCCATGGGAGAGAAGAAAACATGAGTATCATACCAGGAAAAACTGTTTGCCTCACTTTTCCTTGTAAAAGAAAATTCCTGTTAGAAAGAATATTTCACCTCAGCTGATCTGGGAACTTTATGTTTTGTGTTCAAGTCATTCTGCACATGCAATGCACACATTGTAATTTGTGCATTTATAAGGAAACATTAAGCAAGCAGAGTAGCATGTATTAGCATGAACAATTTGACTTTTTTGAAATTCTTATAGGTTAGTAGCTTGGTAGGTATGAATGACTTTTCTTCTATGACATCCTGCTTATGCCAAGTTGCATAAGGGATCCAGTTTTCCCCCTGTCAGTATATAAGATTTCCACATGAAAAAGAAGTTACACAACTGTACCTTAAGTCGGTTGTTCCAAACCTGGAACTTACCTTTCTAATACTTAATCCTCAAATCTATTCTAGGCACCAGTTCTGTTCCACAAACATCTTAAGCAATGAGGAGAAACACTTGAGGGACTTTGAACGGTGATTTGGCTTTAAAAAAAAAACTGCAGAGGCCAAGCACTCAATCACTTTCATATGCAGGAAGTCCAACAAATAGTCACAGAAAAGAAAACGTTCTTCAGGAACTCCTAGGAAAAAGCCATTCAAAAAGTTAGTTAGCCAACATTTTAAACAATAATTCCAAGCTTAATAATGGCTTTTTCAATTTTTGGGAGGGCCATATTTTTCTTTATTGAACCCTTGTTAGTACAGAAGTAGGAAACTGTGATGTGCAGCTGAACCTCTCAGTCACCAGGACACACCCTACTCAAATGCTTTCAATGTAACATTTCTCCTTGCTGAGTGCCTGAAGATTTTTCTTTTCTGTAACAAATAACAAATGTGTTTAATCAAGTGTTAGGAGATAGTGGAACCTTGTGGATAGACTATCTTGTCCCTTACTATTGTCTCTTTATAAAGTCATTTTGTCGGTAGATCTGTATACTCAGTGAAGTAAGGTGTCAAAAAAAGTATTTGAAGCAAAACTTAGTATTATGTTGGCAAAGATATTGACAAAATGTGCCACAAGTGTGAAAAGAAGTGGACAGAAAAGCTGAACTATAGTATGGCGTCTTTGTGGTTTTTAAATAATTTATTTAAACCACAGCATGATTGTGTCAAGTTAGTCCCATGTGACTTGAATGCATCATGACACCAGCTGTCTCCCACCAGGAAGTGGCTTGGGATTGACTTGTGGGTGTGAGTGTGGTTGTGTTGGTGTCACAGAGAGAGGGAACAACCCCCTCCGTGCCTTGTTAGGAAAACCCTCCTCCCTCCCTCCCTCCGTCTTCCCTCCTTCTGTCCCTCCGTCTCTGTGCACTCAGTCTCAATTCATCAGCAGCAGCATGCGGCAGCCCGTCTGCTCTCTCTCTTCTGCTTGTTCACCAGGATGAACGCTCTTTGCTCTCTGCTCTGTATCAAATACAGGTAGGAGGGTCCGGACACACACATACACACACAAACACACACAGGCTTGTTGATTCAGGGGGGGTGTTGAGTAACTGTTGTTGTGACTGGAAGTTGTAGTAGTAGATTGGGACACTAAGTGCTAGTCCACACGCAGACATTAAGTTTCATTCATTGGCTGAGTGTAACACAAGCCATGTGCCAGTCTTTCATTTCAACACTTTTCAATAGGAATGAAGTGTAGGTTTTCAAATGCGCACAGCAAATTCAACTTAAAATAAAAATACAAATCTATCTCTATCAACTGCTGTTACATGAAAATTCTCATTGGATAATGAAGACACCAGTATGCTTCTGTATTCATGGATCATCAGTGTTTCACCACTAATATGGAATTTATGTTACTGTCTTGAATGACATTGTGTCCTCGGTTCACACACAATGTGGTGTCCATTATCCAACAAGTCTTCATACTTATAATAAACGGCAAAACAGGAGGTTATTTATCACCTCCTTAAATGACATGTTTACTTTTCTCTGATCAGGTGCCCCTATCAGTAGTACAACATGCCCAACAAGTTCTCATACCTAAACAACAAAAACAACATTTTGACAGTGCCATATGACCATTGACAAAAAAAGTTTCATACCTGTATGAGTGTTTCCTGATTCTCCATCTCTAAGGTTTCTCTAATCTACTTGGTGAAAATGAGGGGAAAGACTAGAGTCATGGTAAAAAGAAACCAACAATGACTGTTGGTGGGAGACAGAATGGTAACAGAGGTCTGCAATATCAGCATGACACTATTTCTAGCTTTGTTCCTGACAGACAGTCATTATTCACACAAGAAGTTACGTGTCAACATAGGTCGTTTTAAGCATCTGACCAAATGACGATGTGATGAAGACACGCTCACTTTTTCTCATCTTGTCTTTATCATCGTGCGACCTTTTCTACCTATAGCCAAGATAAAAACATTTCTTAATTTCCATTCAGGATTTGAATATACTAATTGAACATCAGTTATAGTAATCATGTTGACACCACATTTTGGGAAGATGGCACAATCAATGGCATGATTTTTCCTCTTATAGCTGCCTTATAGTTGGATAGAAATGTAGCTAGTCTACTTCTCTTTCACTGTCTGTGAATTTACTTTTTGAATGTCTTTTAAGAGAGAAGACAGTGACACATCCTCTGCTTCTTTCTGCTGTATTTTATCTCCAACTTGTCTCTAAATGCTTGATGCAGATCTCCATTTCAAAGCGGTTTGATGTAAAACATCACACTTGTGAATAGTCAAAGTCACCGTCACAGACTAAAAACACGACAGGAGACTTACTGATGTGTCTGCTCCTGAACGACAGCTTCTACATATATGTGACTTCAAACACACCTGGAATAAGCCACGTTCCGTGTGTGTGTGTGTGTGTGTGTGTGTATGTGTGTGTGTGTGTGTGTGTGTATGTGTGTGTGTGTGTTTGTGTGTGTGTGTGTGTGTATGTGTGTGTGTGTGTGTGTCAGCTACAACACATAGTGCTTTGAAATTGAAAAGTGACTTTCCGGGGAAACCAGCAGTTAAATGTGATATTGTTCATGAAAAGTCTCAGCTCTGACAAGCTGAAAGGACTGCAGTGTGTGTGTTTGTGTTGAATGTGTAATTGTGTGTGTGTGCATGTGTGCATTCGTGTGTGTGTGGGTGTCTTGTGTCGTGTGTGGAGTTCAAAGTCCACCTCTGCCATCTGTATGTACTTTAAGGGGAGGAGGACTATCAGCTGCTGACTGCCATGATGAATTCTGTATTCTGTCTATCTCTCTCTCTCTCTGCGTGCGCACACACACACACACACACACACACACACACACACACACACACACACACAGTTGTGTTTCCATCACTTCAGAGGACATTACATTGACTTGCATTAATTTCCTGGAGACTTATGCTAACTCTAACCTTACCTTGATGTTATGGGGAATTGTTTTTGTCCCAAAAGGGAGGTGAGTGCCTACAATGTCATTGTGTAAACAGATTTATGTCCCCACACATGAGGAATACAACTACACACACACACACACACACACACACACACTAGCTCTCTCTCTCTCATGAAGATGAACTGCATTCAGAGTGGATAAAAAAAATCATGTCATGTCTAGCTGCCTCACTGGAATGATGTGACCCATGAAGGTGTGTCCCTCAGGGGACTGATGCCCAGGCAGAAACTGCTCTTTCTCCCAAAAATAAGATCAAAACTATTGGTTTGATCTTACAGTGGACTGAGTGTATGCGTGGTTTACAGTGTTCACATCCTGCAGTATCTTTTTCTTTGGTCCACTTTATATGATGGATCTACCAGTGACTGATGACCACCTGAACTATGATGTACATTACAGCAGAAACCCAGGACTAATATCCAGCAGAGGCACCTTCAGCTTGATTGTGCACAATTAGCCATGTTTTTGAGTGGCAATCAGGTGAGGCATCCAGTCCTTGTTGCTGCACCTGCAACTTCTACTAGTTGCTCAGGGATCCTGCATGAAGGGTGTGGAATCTGGTGGGGAGAATGAACTTCATGAATATTTCATCGACCTTAGTGTAGGTCTTTCTCAAAAGAAACTGTTGGTGACTTAACGTGTATTGGACAAATGAATACCCTCTCAGGAACAACAGTGGAGTTAGCAGTTGGCAGTGACAAAGAGCACATGGTGTAGGGGAACAGGATGTTCAAAACCGGGGAGAAAATTGAGGAAACTATGGATAAATATGATATAGTTGACATGAATTAACTATTAAACAAGGGGACAGCATGGATTTAGGAAACCACAAACGCTGCTGAGGAGGCGTCCTTCATATTCAACTGAAAGGCTATATTTCTGCCAGGCTTTGGATTTACCCTTTAAACCCGTTATGTCATATTTTGTTCTGAAATGGAGACTTTTCCAATTCATGCTCAGGAAGCAACTCTTTACTCAGATGTAATTAAAAGATGTTGTTAAAATCTAATATCTCTCTTTTTCTATGTTCATCTCAGACGTTGTTTCCAGACAGCCCATTTCTATGTGGAAGACAGCAATTCTCCCAGGGTGGTGCCCAATGAGACAATCCCTGTCATCCCCATCCCAGGTAACATCCAGCCTCAGCACTTCTCACATCTATGATCACCATGAAAAACTGCTGGCCTAATGTGCTGTTATACCTTGCCAGGGCAAGAGATTCCAGACCTAGCTGTTGGTTTGTCTGTTGGCCCACTGTTGCTGAATGAATAACACTTCTCTCTTAATATCTGCTGCTGATGAGCCTAGAGGCAAGGCACTGAATCCTCAGCTGCAGCAGTAGTATAAGTTATCAGACCTTATTTGTCTAAAAAACATTTTGTTGTACTCCCTCCTGTTTCCAT
Source organism: Thunnus albacares (assembly GCF_914725855.1). Taxonomy (NCBI): domain Eukaryota; kingdom Metazoa; phylum Chordata; class Actinopteri; order Scombriformes; family Scombridae; genus Thunnus; species Thunnus albacares. Next base: position 35,673,202 of record NC_058109.1, on the reverse strand, counting down.
TTGCTGCCTCTTCCCTTCCATCCATCTATCTCAGTACAGTCTTCCTGCACAGTGTGAGGTGGTTGTCCACTCTGCAGGGTTGTAGGTCAGGGCTATTCTTACAGCAGAGGTCCAAGGTTACAAGCCAGCATGAGACCCTACTGACCCTACTGGTCTCAGCTTCCAGTGACCAAACAGCCTGGATAAGCAGCATAAAGCCACATATGCATGTGTGTAGGTATATGGAACATAATTACACTGCTACACACTCCTCACTACGGAGTGATGAAACCAAACACAAGGACAAATAAAGGATGTAGGACATTGTTCATTCATGAGATCTACCAGCTGACTAGAACTCTGGGTTTTCCCTAAAAGGAATATGTCCCCTTTCTCCTGCTGTAGACCTGTTAAGGAAACATTTTCCTCTGCCTGGTCAGTGTAAGTTGTCTCAGATGCCCCTGTAATCACCAGCACTATCATTGGTGCTGTAACTCTCTGTGAGCTGAAGGCGCATTATCATTTTTTCCACTGTCCTCAACAATAAAACCTGTCTTACAGACCTTGTAAAAGGTCTGTTTTTTGTCTACATAGCCAAATGACACATGACTAGAAGAACCTAGCTTTCTTATGTGGACTATCATTACCCTGCTCTGACTCCAAGGCTGAACTAACATTGATTGACAAGCAACCCGAACACATTTACATCAAACCTATTTCTTGAGATGAGTGACTGGTTTGTGTGAGTAAAGTTAATCAAGCTTTTACAATAGTGTCACATATCTGTCAAACAGAGATAGAAAGTGATATCTGAATGCTGTTTTTTGTATCACTTTGAATGTCAAATTAAGAAACAAAACTAAAAGGATGAGGCAGAGAGAAGGCTTTGAAGTATGGTAGAAACTCTGCAAAACCACACGGTTAGCTATGAAATTCTTTGGATTGCTCAGCTCACACTTTAAACTATTGTGCTGCCATCAGTCAAAAACTATGAAGACAGAGAGAGAGAGAGAGGCTGTGCCCAGTTCACCAATTACAAAGAACACACACACACACACACACACATATATTTAAGACCTCTACAGGGCTTGGAAACTGATCTGTAGCTGGTCCAGCTTTGGTCCTTAGGTCCAGGATGTGGATCCAAACCCGTCAATTCAATTGAAAGCTTGCGAGGCCTCTTTACAATGGGGTTTTGGCTGAGTCCAAAGACCTCCATTCACACCAGGGCCAGTGTGCCCAGCATGGCAGAGTCTAGCACAGACAAAAAAAAGGTTTCTGCCATTGAGCCTGTGTCCCTCCCCTCAGCAGCAACACAGGCTCACATCACTGTAGTATGGTTTGTTTGTTTTTTGATAAGGGTTAGGGCTAATTATCAGAAAATAAGCCATACTGCCTCACATGACACACACTGTGTGGCATCAGAGTCCACTGCATGCAGACAAGGATGTGGTGTATGACCATATGTTAGTCGTGTTAATTTTCTCAATAAGCTCAGACCTAGAGCCTCACACATCCCATAATCCTCTTTAAGGCCTTGTGCTGGATTTAAAACCTGCAGGTAGCAGCCACTTACTACACACACACACACACACACACAGACAAACAAAGCCAGATCAATACTCTATATTATATTTTATATATACATACTTTAATACTCAAATTCTGCCTGTCCATGTCACCTCTCCTCTCTCTCCTCATTTACTGTTGCCTCTCCACTGCACCTGTTGAATAAATGCAAAAATACTCCCTAAAAGTCACACTGAAACTTGACCTGGGAGTTTGTCAGTATATATGCTCTTTTATTCACTGTAAGATTCATTTTAAAAATCGACAATGAGATTTATTTATTCCTCCTTAAAGCATAACATGAGCAAAAATAGCATTTTTAAGTTTTATCATACTTAGTTTTCATAAAAGCTTTAGTGATATACAAATCCATAGAGTCTTATATATTGAAACATCACCTTGTTTTAGAGAAGACCCCGATCTGTCTGAAACCAAACAGAATAAAAATGTGAAAATGAGAATGTCCTTATAAAAATGAAGCGTAAGTGTCTACTCTCTAAACACTTCAGGTGGCCACAAACCTGAATTATCAAAGCAAATGTTGTTGAACGTAGCTGCTCAGTTGAAATGATGACGCATCTGCTGGTACAGAATATGTTTCACCTCAAGTGAAAATGTGTGTTTAAGGAGTCAGATGAAAGGGCTCTGGAGGACATTTGTTTGGACATCATTCTGTCGAAATTTTCTAAGCAAACATCCACACTGTCAGTTGGGGTGCACGTCTGTTTGTAGCCACGAGAACAACTAAAAGAACTCTCCAGCAGTCCAAATTAATTTCACTTCAGTCATGCACTGTTCAAACCCTGTTGAAGAGCCAACCATTTTTGTGTTGATGATATACTGTGCTATAAATAAGGCATGTAGGACACTTTATTGAGGTTATTAGGTTTACTGAAGGTTTTTATTTAGGAAAAGAAAGGTGTCCATAGCCTTATTAAGACTCTGCTGCTTTCTTAATATAGTCTAAGCGCCTTGGACATTACAACAGATCTATTAGTGATTGTACTCTACAGTCTGAAAAATATGTAAAAACAATAAAAACAGATTGGATCAGTTCTCCATATAGCTAATTGGCTTTTCCAGACATCTCCTCTCAACACTCAGCCGCCTGCTGTGTTTACTGACACAACTAATTTTGACATATTTGCATACATAAATGAGCATCTCGAAGGACACAAAGTGAGAGAGAGAAAGCGAGTGTATGCTCTTGTTAATATTTGATGAAGACTAAACTGAAAGGAGCTGTGAGAGAGTTTTAGCTCTTGTGTAATGTTTTTGCATCCTTTTCACTGAACAGGCCCTGATCATCTGGGTCGAGTTCAGCTCTTTATGCTGTCAGCGTTTGACTGCTACTTTGCAACTGTTTGTATATAAGTGTTTGCCATCAGATGAAACATGCACTGCAATCCTGTGTCGTCCAGCTAAAAGCTCCCACGAGTGACAAACCATCACAGCAACAGGAAAATGACTTAAACAAGCTTCCTTGGATGTTTTTAATTGCTTGCTCCTCTGCAGTAAAGCAGTGGAACTGAAACTTTACTGAGCTTGCATTATTCTTGGCAGAGGCCATTCTAGGGAATTAATTTAGTCAAAGCACCACACAGTATCATGAGTACATACATTTATAGCATACATCCTGGCATTTTGAGTCACTGATTTCTATCAATCTATTTCTATATCTATGTTGGCTGTACAATACGTAAATAACGATGAGAATGAAAGTTGAGTGTTGACCTCACATGATCTGCATCAGCAAATGGAGTTGCCCAGTTGTCATGGAATTGTAAATGTTTCCTTTTTTCTGAACTTTAAGGACTTTTCACCCATGTTGCTTTAGACTGAAAGTTCATTCTACTAAATGGACCTCATGGTGAGATTTTTTTCCTCAACTGCTGTTTCCAAGGTCAATAATGAACTTTCAATCTCAGCTCAGAAAAATGGACATCTGAGCACCAACAGTGCAATTCCATGACAAGCGGGCAGCTCATTTTGCTGAGAAAAGATCATGTGATACGACTGAAAGCTCCAGAACAGCTGCTAAACGGCCCTTGTGGTGAGATTGTTTTTAATGGACAAACTTGTTTTCTCCCTCAGTCACACATCAACATCCCAACCCTTCTTACATCTGATGTACTCGCTGGGCAGTCACTGGTCAATGCTTTCAGTTATCAAACTGGAACAATGTGACTATGTTATATAGCGCCAAATCACAACAAAAGTCATCTCAGGCCACTAAATCACATCATAGTTCAGACTGATCTGCCATACCTGACATGATCAACCATTTCTCTGCTCTTTCCCAGAGTCTTGAAAACTGAACTTGTGACTTGTAAGCTTAAACTGGAATCATGTTTTTCCGAAGATACACGTAAACATCCCTGCAAATCTATGCAGAGAAGGGTGTTATGGGTAGCTGTAGGTCGCAGAGGCTCACAGAAGCACCAAAGTGCACGCCTTCCAAATATCAACAACACTTAGCGTAGACCTGCACATCAAGCAAGTTGGTTGCAGGATTCAATAGCTGTGAGGAGGTGGGTCCACAACGGAGATGAAAACAAATGTATATGTGTTACATACAAGTATAATAGAAAAGACCCCCTTGCATGTGTGCCTACGTGCAGCCCGGAGAACCATAATTCCACCTTTACTTGGCGAGGTTTACTTCAAATGCTCATATTGCTGTAACCCTAGACTCTTCTGTAAGGGATGAATAGATCTGACAAAACAATGGAAATGGTCTGGCACAGCCTCGCTCATGAGTCACTGCTTGAGCTTTACTTATCAATGGCAGGTACCATGTATGTGTCGTCCACAAATATAGTCAGATTTGGGAATAGTCCAGTATCAGCAGTTGGGAGGGAACGTTACTTTTCCTCTAAGGCTGGTTTAACTGGTCTCTTCTCTCCCCTGCAGATGACATGGAAGCCATTCCCTTCAAGCAGTTCATCAAACACGTCTCTGAACTCTACTCAAATAACCAACATGGGTTCTCTGAAGATTTTGAGGTAAGCAGTAAAATGTTACTCTGTCAAATGTCAAACCAAACAATACTGGAATTAACCATACTTCACTTTGTCATTTTTTTCCAGTGTGAAGCTACTTAACACTTAAAACAGAGCTGCAATTAGTTAGTTTGCATCTGGCATTTCTTGTAATCTACCACTTGACATCACCTAGTACCAGCCAATAACTGATACAGTAGACAGCACCTGCTCTTTCACTACATTTTGGAAGCAACACCTGCACATGACCATGCCTGCCATCAGATACTGAGGGTCAGGTGCAGATAAACTAATGAAAGAATGTATAAGAGCAGGTGTACAAAGATCTTGGCACAGTCCATTGTGTCAATTAAAAGAGGAGAAGTGGCCATTGTCTTTATTCCCACTGTATTTCTACAGTTTAAGATCTAACCAGTATGTTATTCACAGTACATCAATATGTATGCAGAAAACTCTTATTTAGCTATATGGCTTATCTCATTTTTCAGAAGTGTTCCTCATATGTATATAATCCTGCAGTGGAAGAAAATATGGGCTCTCTACTGTCGAAATACACTCCCACACCAAATAAATATTGAACTCAGAGATAGTAAGAGATAATGAAGACAAAAAAGGCTACATACTGAATGATTATGGTTATCTCAGAGAAAACGAGAGGGACATTTCAGCGATGGGCAATTTAGTTTAGTTATAACCCTTGCATGCATCATTACACCAGCCAAAGCTCTCTCCGTGATTGTGGGCTGTGAAAATTCTTGCTGTGTCCCTTTTCTCTCTTCTTTTGCTTTGTTTCCAGCTTTTCCTCCAGGCTCTCTACATTCCTAGTTCATACTCTTTCTAGAAAGTGGCTGGACCCCCTGAATGAGTTACTTAATTGGAAAAACAGAGCCCTTCACACACCACATAGCACAATGAGTCCCTTCCCCCCCTCTGCCCTGGTTTAGGCTTGATGGACACTGGAAGTGCTTTAGGAAGGGAGCTCTCTCTCAAATGAAATTATCCCCCCTGCTACATCCTCACTATCCCGGCTGCCCCAATTTTTCCTCCTGTGACAGAGGAACTCCCGGAGGCTGAAGGCATCAATCATCATGATTTAGTCCCATCTACATATGTCATCATTGTTACCCAACTAAATAATCAAAAGTAGCAGTAAATACTTGAGAGTTTGAGGAAAATACTTCATACATATAGCATTATACATGCTGTACAATTAATCCTCCCTTCATGAAGGTTATAATGTTCAGAGAAGTGTGTTAAAGAGGTGTACCTTCATTGATGCGGTAAGGTGAATAAATGAGTGGAGAATCATAACAAATGAAGATGCTTCTATAGAGGTTGGGGGCATGTTAATGGGGAATATGGAGACATCCTCCTCAGTGAGAGGGGAAAAAGTAGATCCAGATCACATGTTAAAGCTGTAAACAGGTCTATGCAGTTTTTTTTCTTTCGTTTGACACCCATCTGTACATGTGTTTGCTCTCATACCATATACAAGCACTGTCAAATGTACATTCCAGCCTGTTTGGAGCAGGGTCATGAAGCTAGGTTGCATCACTATGTTGTCTTGAAAGGGCAGTACATGACAGTATATGTACCTTACTGAATTTCAGTACACATTGACTCTCTCGTGTTCTAAGATAGCACCAGAAATGGAACCTGTTTATGGTGTGTGTGTGTGTGTGTGTGTGTGTGTGTGTGTGTGTGTGTGTGTGTGTGTGTGTGTCTCTGTGTGTGTGTCTGTGTCTGTGTGCATGCAAATATCAGTGCTTGTGTGTTCTTGCATGTGTTCAAATGTTTGCACATATGTGTGAATATACGTGCCAGTTCATGCACCATCTGCTGATCATATCACCTGTCTGTGTGACATCATCTCCAGTCCTATCCTGTCTCTTCCCATCATACCTACAACCTGATCCACTCACACATATTCACGTGAATCACTACATCCAAAATAAATCCCAATCCCAATTAGAATGACGAATCCATGTTTAATAGTGCTAAAACAAGGCGATCAGCCTGTAAAGTCCCAGAGGAAATGAGACCGAAGGGTCAGAGCCAAATCCAGCGCCTGCGTTCCCTGTTGGCCATGCTGAGCTAGCAGCCAACAGCTGTTTGCTTGGCAGGAACTCGACATTAAACACTGACATATATTCACAGGCTGCTAAACCCGGCATTGCTCTATGTCATTTTTAGGACTGTAAGCGACAGCCATGAGGCAGTATCCACGTAGGAGAATAATTATGGAAAAAATAGAGGAAGTAAACAAGAAAAGATCTCCAGGGTGAATCCTGTAATTGATTTTCAGTCTAAATTCACTGTAGCTGTTTCTTTCCAGCATGTTGTACTATGCCCTCAAGTCAAGAAAATAAATTAAGGGATGTAGCTTATTTAAGCACAAGCTATGAAGAGAGGAACACTTGCTGTACTAAAAGAGAAAGGGAGAGAATGAGAGGGTGAGGAAGTTGGAATCAGCCTGAACAGGTAGAACAAGGAGAGCAGCTTTTGTGCAAGAGAAGTAGACCATTTCAAAGCTATGACAGCAATGTCTGGTGGATGTGAGACACCCAAAAATACATTATCCATCAACAACAAAATACCTTTTTAATAAATTATGAGAAGTAATATGTAGGCTACATTTGGACAGTAAGAAATGCAAATCCTTCAGAAGACCTACTGAATTACAAGTGTTTTGCTTTTGAAATCTAAAGCACAGGCACCAGCCCCTACAGGCTGCAATGTTTATTACACCCCGCTGTACAAAACTGGCAATTAAGTTCTTTTGGTTAGTTAAATCAAAGTGGTTGATCCTCTGCAGAGCATGAATGTGTCTACTGAAAATGCAATTTTTTTTTTCTGCAATTAGATTGAGCTCTCATGTGTGCTAAGTTGGCATTTAGTCTTGAGGGTGATGTCACAGCAAAGCCAAAATGGAAAGAGTTTGTCCTCCAGGGAGAATGAATGTGTAAAGTAAATTTGAAAGCAATCTGCCCATACATAGAGGTAGAAATTTTAATGTGATTGAGGTACTATATAAAAGTTCAGGATGTTGCCAAAACATAAGGATTCCATGGGAACCGTTAATATCCAAACTAAATATCATGAAAATCAAGTCATTTTTGAGATCTTGCCACAACACAACAACAGTGTTCCTGATTTGTGACTTGTGTGTGTGTGTGTGTGTGTGTGTGTGTGTGTGTGTGTGTGTGTGTGTGTCCTTCCCCAGGAGGTTCAACGCTGCACTGCAGATATGAAGATCACATCGGAGCACTCCAACCACCCTGACAACAAGCACAAGAACAGATACATCAACATAGTGGCTTGTGAGTGAACAAAAGCAGGACTATACACTCAGAAATACACATAACAGGTTAACAGGTCAGCAATATAGCTATGGGCTAGATCTTGCCTTGCATCAAAAGTAATCAATAAAATCTTAAAATCAATTCGCAATCTAACCAGTAACCAGTGCAGATGTGCTGAGATTGGGGTAATATTGTCTCTATGTTTGGTGCCAGTTAAAATCCTTGCTGGGGCATTTTGAACAAGCTAGAGACGTGAGAGTGATTTTTGACTGAGGCAGACGTACAAAGAGTAGCAATCATCATCATTTCAAACATGTCACAGCTCTGACAGGGACTCAACTCTTACTGTTCTTTCCTAACTTTCAGCTGGTTTACCCTAAACCTGATAAATTATCAATATATCCTGCACTGAAATTATGTTCAGAGTGATTTCATCCAACTGGACACTCTTGTAGCAACCAATGCTAATTGTGTACTCTGTATTTTGAGTAATTGTGGTTGAAACACAAATTATTCCAAAATGTGTTCCTGTTACAAGTTTAATCATTTGGATTTATTTTGATGATTTAAACCAGCCAATAGATAAGGCTCATTGTTTTCAGTTTTATTGATTTTACTGAAAAACACCTGGATATTTAAAAGGAGCAGATTGCTCCTTATTTTGGTGTTAAAAGTTTCTTTCCATGGTAGTTTCCTGTAAAGGAGGTTTACATGAGCAAGGACAGCTCAGAAAATGCTACCAGGAATAGCATGTGAAGAGCAAAAAGAAAATTAAAAAAAAAAAAAGTCATAGCATCACAAAATTCCAAAGTGCTCTTTCTCTCTGGGGAGCATAAATGTACTCAGCAAATGTCACAGTAACTAGCCATGCAAGATCCTAGTGGGGCAGGTGGAAATGATGGTGTATGGATGGTTCTAGAGGAAAGGCAACTGTATTACCAAAAAATCAGTAGGGTTCCTCTGCTGGGAATCATGAATATCAACAGCAAATCAGTTACCTTGCTGATGATTCGTCCAAATTGTTGTGCAAAAAGGAAAAGTTATGTAATTACCCATAAAATAGATAATTCCCTGGTAGGTGTGAATTTCCTCTGTAGATTTTGAGAAATGTATTAGTGGTAGTTTGGCCCTAATAGTGGCACAAGAGGAAAGGTCATGGTGTCATAAATCAATATATAATATATATAATCATACCATTTATCACTGAACATTTGGTTAGCATTGGCCAGATATTTCTATGATACCAACATCACTGTCCTTGGGCTTTAGCAGAGTACTAGCAGAGCAAAAATTTCCCACAAATATCACACACGTTTGGTGCCTGACTCCATCAATCTTTAATAAATATTTCACATGTCTCATACAGCCATTGGCTGTGGATTACTGGCTGGAAGTAGCTTAGTCTTGTGTTTATTGGAGTGCATGCTGGAAGCAAAGGGCAGGTGCCATGCTGTTTAGCTATCAGTAAAAGGCCACACAACCCAGTTTGACCATTGTTTCAAAGACAAAGGTTAATGTGCTTACTGTTTGGAAGCAGGTGTCTTGGCATGGCACCAAACTAACAACATTACATGGACAGCATTGTGTTAGGGTTAGTGCCTTCAGTCACACAAACACACTCAATGCTTTACTGCTCTGTGTTTCCTCCTCAGATGACCACAGCAGGGTGAAGCTGAGGCCGCTGGCTGCCAAGGACTCCAAACACACCGACTACATCAACGCAAACTATGTGGATGTGAGTGCTTCCACTGGGACATCTCAATTACAGATCTGAGTCTGTGTGTGGGCTTGATAAGAGGAATCATTTTAGAGATGATGACTGCAAGAACAAAATAAAGAATCCAGAGATATGTCTTTATATAATATAATTAATGATTAGAAGGATTGTTGTCGTTTGCTAATATGCATTCTGTATGCCACATATTGCCAAACTAGTGCTCTGTCTCTTTCATTCATCCATTAGGGTTATAATAAGCCTAAAGCTTACATCGCAGCCCAGGGACCTCTCAAGTCCACCTTCGAGGATTTCTGGAGGATGGTGTGGGAGCAGAATACAGGCATCATCGTGATGATCACCAACTTAGTGGAGAAAGGCCGGGTATGTGCTATAACAAAGATGTTGACAGTCAGCCCTTTGGATGTATAAAACAAGGTTCATATATGTCTGGCAACCTATAACTGTACATTACAATTTATGAATGTGTGGCATAAAGAATTAGGCCTCCGCACATTTTCATTTTCATAAAACACTTTAGTGTAGTTTTTGCACCTGTAGCATCCTGTTGTTAAAGCTAAATTTGCAGGTTAACGGAAGGATGCTCCTTTCTAGGGATGCTGGGAACTTTATCCCAAATAGACAGCCTGACAGAGGGCATGATCCTCTTGAAAGCATCCGTTCCAGCTGATAGTCCTTACTGTTGTAGTTTTGGCTAATGTACAGTATATAGTTTAGGGTAACATAACATTGTGATTTAGGTCCAGCCTGAAAGTGTAAAGCAGTAATTAGGATATCTAAACTTGGCCAAAATGAATAAAATACCCCTTTAAGGTCTGCTTTGGCATCAAGGTGTCATTCACAAGTATTAATACACCTAGTGTAAATAAGACCATTATGGTGTTTTTTTATGTTGAGAATGGCTTCTCAATGGGCAGTACGGGCATCCAGCATGGTCATCTGCTGTTATATCACATGCAGTCAAGAGTTCAACGCATTTTGTGTGTGTGAATTGTATTGTGATGTTTACTGTTGTACTGTGAAGAGCCTTTTTCTGAGAGGCCTGGGTTTCTGTACTTCTAGAAATGAATGTATTTTATTCACTTAATCACACCTCACAACTGTGCCTTTCAGGAGGTTTATAATTCTGCACTAAATTTCAACTGTCACAAAAACAGTACACATACAGTATTTGGTCTCTTTCATGGGAAAAGTGATACATTGAGTAAAATGTTTCCAGGCTCAACATAGTACCTTAAAACTCATTCTTAAAGCCATAACAACTTTATGTGCAGCACAATTTGTTGAACAGTGTAGTGATTTGATTCATGTGTGTGTGTGCTTGTTGTACAGAGAAAATGTGACCAGTACTGGCCAACAGAGAACAGTGAAGAGTATGGCAACATGGTCGTCACACTGAAAAGCACTAAAGTTCATGCCTGCTACACTGTTCGCCATTTCACACTGCGCAACACTAAAGTCAAAAAGGTGAGAATGGATGAGAAGAAGCTGAATTTCTTCTTGTCTGGACAGGAAGGAGTTCTAGTTTCAATGTTTGATGCTTAACTCAGGAAGTGATGTTATGCTTTCTAATCAGCAGTTTTCTATTTCTTAATATTATTTATGTATATAACGCCAAATCACAACAGAAGTTATCTCAGGGCACTTTTCACACAGAGCAGGTCTAGACTGTTGTTAAAAAAATTTCTTCTTAATGACCATTAAACAATAGAGACCAGAGCCGAAGTATCAACATTTAACAGAATTTATTTTCTTGTACAAGAAGGAGCGTTTCACAATGCAACATACAGGGCTCCTAGTGGAGCGCTTATAACAGGGTTTTATACACTTTAAGTGGTTGTTACAGTTCTTTTCTTAATCTATCAAATACAGACTTATAGATAACGTCATGTCTGTTTTCACTTCTCCTGTCCAGGAGCCATCCTGCCCAACTGACCCCCAGATGACATGTCTCACCCTGTCTCCAACGAATTTTAATTTCTACATCTTCCTCTTTACAAACATAATGCTGAACTTCTTTTAACCGTAGCTGATAAGTCTGCTGATGTTGCAGACTTGCAGTACAAGACAAGAACAATTCATTATGATCTAGATAAAATAGTACCATCACTGATACACAGTGTAATCATAATTTTTATAACAACTGTACTCTTTCTAGCTGCACCTGTGGGAATCAGTTAGTTATAGCAAGGTGTATACTTACTGGATTCACATTATTATTTTTTTTTTCTCAAATCAACAGCCTCTCAGAACCCATATTCCCTTTAATCTTCTACTGTTGTGATCTGCCACTAACAATGTATAGTGTCTTGTCAGTCTTGAATTTTTGTTCCACTTCATTTAGTTTCATTAATATATTTCTGGATAAATGCAAAAACATAACCATATTTTAGAATTTAGAATGCTTTTTAACATACTCAAAGATGCTTTACACAACAAGTTGATGCTAATTGTGCATTCTTTGTCTCCCTCCTTCGATACTGCCACCACCATCTTGTCTTTCATTTATCCCCAACCCAACAAACATCTCTTCCCTTCTCTCTTTACTTCCATCCAGGGTGGGAAGGGGAACCCGAAGACGCGTGCCCAGAGTGAACGCACAGTGCTCCAGTACCATTACACCCAGTGGCCAGACATGGGTGTCCCAGAGTACACCCTGCCTGTCCTCACCTTTGTCCGCAGGTCCTCAGCCGCCCAGATGCCTGATATGGGACCCATGCTTGTCCACTGCAGGTAACGCCTGTCTGTTGCTTTCACTTCACTGTAATTCAGATCCCTGCATCAATATGGTCCCCTCTGACATGCAACTTTCACCTAAATTAATTAGACTGTTTCTTCATTAGACTACAGTATGTCTTCATTATGTGTATTTGAACTGATTTCTCTCTACATGATTAAAAGACTTACTTACAACCTTTTGAAATAACTAGGGAACCAGTCCTGGTGCCAGAGGAAAGTAACTGGCAGGGCATTTTGGTTTTCATGGAAAGGCCGAGAAATGTGAACACTTCTTGTTGATGACACCATTTAATTTGCATAATGTCATATAAAAAGGACCAGACAAATATATACTGTGTTGAACATATGATAATTTACGACTTTAGGAGGACACCTATATTCCTGTTTTCAACAGCTGCTGTCACCACAACAACCATGACACATTTCCCTCAGAGTCACCAAATAACACAGTCGGTGGTTAAACCGAAACAGGTATTTTGGGTTAACCAAGCCTCTTAGAAACAGAAAGAGACGACAGTTTTAATGCTGTTTTAATGTCTGTACATTAAAATGGCGTTGATGATGATTTCTCATGGGAGGGCCAAATTCCTGGGTGGGTGGGCCATTCTGTGTCCATTTGATTTTGTATAGATTCTCAAATATTTCAGGCGCAGAGGGGACCAGTCCTTTATTGGAAACAGGCTTACAGTATATTAAAAACAGGCATTTATTCCTAATTTCCCTACTTCATGCAAACCTCTGTGTTTACCTGTTGTTCAATATAATGTACATTTCACATCACATATCAGTCAAGACAACAATAGAGTTGTGTCATACTCACCACTCAGCTTTTCTCAGTTTCTCAGTTATAAATCACCAATTTGCCATTTTCTCAATAGCTATTAAGCTACTAACACTGACTGAACACTTCCTGTAAAGATGTTTCACATTAAAGTCTTACAGGAACTCAACTGGCATACTCTCTCTTTTTCTGTAGCTTTTTGATATAAAAAATCTGCAGGAACTTTAAAGTAGCTTAACAGCGGTTGGGAAAAAATGGTAAACAATTGAAAATGATTAGTGAATAAAAATAGTATTCATGTTAGAAAGAGAACCTGAGAGCAGCAGAGTAGTGAACATGACATAACTCTGTTGTACTGATGGAATAAGTGCTGTAGAAAAGTACACTATGGTGAATTTAGCATGTGAACTGTTATATTACAGATAATTCCCAACCCCATGTTTTTTAGCTGGCCTTTATTTGTTTGTGCTGGCCACACTGATTTGATTTCATGACTATTCATTTTATGAGGCTCTGCCATTATTTGAATATCGGATATTGTTTGAAAATTTACAGTATGTCTGTAAAGAACACAAATGTAAAAATGCTCCAGTCATATGTATTTCCACTTATCACTGATACACAGAGATGTCACATAGCTATTTGTAGCTGATAAGATAACACCCACACCTTCTGTCTTTTACACTTACAGCTACAATTACTACAACTGCAGATCTAAGCAGAAACCTGCAGTCACAGTTGCCAGCTTGTATTTAAGAGCATTTTAATGTAAGGCAGGCAGGGAAATTACTGGTTTGGTCATTGTCCACTGCCCATGGCCAATGGGGGAATGAGTATGAAGCTCTCTGCTATCATCTGCACTGTGATGGTTGATAATAACTTGTCATACTGCCTCGCTGCTGCGGCTGCTGACATACCACTCATTATTACCACTTTGTACCGGCACACATGTACAGACATCATTATGCAGGAAACAGAGCAGACAAAGGCACAATCACATTTACCTTACTGCTTTAAAACCACAGGAAACTAAACTACTGAATTAGTAAGAACAGTATTGGTGCTGATTGTATTTGTGGCCATGCAGAGACCTTTCCTAACTGTTCCTTTAATTACATCATCTGTATTTCTTGCTTCATTTTCTTTATCTGTTCTGAGTAGTTAAAATTGTTTTGTCACAGATGAGGAAAACATCCAAATATGGAATACAGTTCCTGTAGGGATATTACGTATTTAGCTTGTGAGTATGGAAGTTTATTCAAAGCACAAACAAAAAGGAAGAAGGGACACCCGCACACTGTCTTCACTTGCTCAATAAAGATCCTTTAATATATACGACGTTTCAGTCAAAGACCTTCTTCAGGTATATGCTGACAAATGGAATAAACATCTTTATATATAAAAGACAGGGTTCACAGTGACCAATTAACACAAACATTTCATGAAAAGGTCCATTTTGCTGTCAGATAGAGTTTGCATGTAATTGATACAAACTGCTAAAACTGGGACATGAGACTTTGAAGAGAAAGTCTGCATAAACATGCAGACAATTCTGTCCCCACCTGCTATCAAAAGGTATTTTGCACTTATAAATCTATTGCTAAACACTCCACAAAGGTGACTCCCACATTGATTAGTGTTGAAACTTGTTTTGTGCTTGCAAAATAGGTTTTTATAGTGAGCTTGTATATGGTGGGAAAGAAAGAGACACTTTTACTAGAAAGTCAATAAAAATGTAAGGGATTGTGGTATTACACCCACTGCTTCTGCAAGTATGCTGTGGATAGCAGTGAATCAGCAATGGGCAATAGTGTGCCTTGATGTCATAGGTGTTTAAGTGTGTGTAATCACGGTGTGACAGGTTCAGGTCTGTCTACCTCATCTCCTGTCAGCTTTCTTCTTCTTTATGTCAACACACTAATACAAGCATAAAACACCCAAACAACCATGTCATAGCCATTCAAATGCATTATTTCCTAGATAAAATACATTTATCTCATGAAGTCCTTTGGCTTGTCCTGTTGGTTCTCACTGTTGTTGTATTGTGTTGCAGTGCTGGAGTGGGTCGGACAGGGACATACATCGTCATCGACAGTATGCTGCAGCAGATCAAAGACAAGAGCACAGTTAATGTACTCGCCTTCCTCAAACACATACGCACCCAACGCAACTACCTTGTCCAGACTGAGGTTTGTATGTGTATGCCTATGTGTGCACCGAAATGTGTTTGAGCAATGTGTTGGGCAAATGCAGCTTTTATGTTATGAGAGCAGGGACAATGAACTCATTCATGCACTTCACTGTTTCCTCTGGTGAGTTTAGCGTCTTTAATAGTAGCCAAACACAGTGCCATATGTCAAACCTATCTTAATGGGTCAATGTGTGTCATCCAACCCTCCTGTAAACACTACAGGTCAGATTATGGAATCACCAAATTCTAACGGGTTTGCATTATATTACCTAAAATGGACATTTTATTTTGGCTACCAAAATAGAAAATTGGAATGGAATTGTTTTAAGTCAATTTTGTGTTAATGGGGATTCATTAAAGGTGACGGTGTTTTTTTCCTGAGCATAGCAGTAAAGGAAGGGCAGGATTTCACCAAAAACATTAGAATTTATCCTCCAGGGACCATGAATATCCACAGTGAAAATATGGTTGTGTAGCTACACTGTAGTACTGTAATTTGTGCCATTTTATGAATCACAGTGTTTGTCAAGTTTTTCTGATACTGATGCTTAAAGAAAGCTCTTGGTCATAACAGTAGGAATCATCCTTTGGGGACGGTGAATATCCACAGTCAGTAGTTGTGGAGATCCAGTATCTTTGGACTGATCAACCAACAGTAAGACTGGAAAGAAAGACAATGTGAACAATAATGGTCAGAACCCACTTGGAATATAGTTTTTTTTCGCAAAAAAGTTACGCTGTCACTCACAGTTAATAACAAAACTACCATAGAAGACCCGATCAAACAAATCTACCATTGTAAAAAAAATAAACCTCCATTGTTTTGTGACCAAAGTAATAACTTCAGTAATATCCTTTGTTAAGTGTTAAATCTGTCTTTTGTGGCAGCAGCTCCTGTTAAGTTTATCTACTCTACGCTCTACTGAATTCTGTTCAGTCTGTTTTTCTGTTGCACTAACTGACAGCCAACTCCTGTGACCATTTCGCTTTAAGCTAAACACATCTTAAAAAATATCATTAATCCATTTTGAGAGCTATGCAAAATATGCAAAAGAAAGCCAATGAAACCAATGGTTTAGGCATGCCAACCCCAGAATGAGACTTTATGTCTGCACACCCACACTGATCTTCCACAGCAGCTGTTAAACACTCCTCTTGTTTTCTGTCCACCAGGAGCAGTACATCTTCATCCACGATGCCTTGATGGAAGCCATCTTGGGGAAGGAGACAGAAGTGGCGGCCAGCCAGCTTCACAGCTACTTCAACAACATCACAACACCAGGACACAGCGGCCGCACACATGTGGAGAAACAGTTCAAGGTGAAGGGACAAATGAGAATCAGTTTTCATCTCATGTGACAGTTAGTATATTTAGTCACATAAAATACAAGTACACCAGTGGCATATTTGGTAATGAGTAAGATCTAGTTAGCTTACAAGCTGTATAAGCTTTATATTACTAGCTTATTACTTTTAGCTTACTATTAGCTTACTAGTTCAGTTATATATACAAAACATTTAAATAAGATCTTTAAATGTGTATAATAACGATGATCAAGTTCAGACGAATACAACAAATACTTCTACCATTTAAAGACATGTAGGTATCAGAGCAAAAATACATACATGTTACATTACATAAGAGAAGAACACCATATAATCAAGTAAAAAAAACAATATTAAATTATGTTTTGAATATGTATTTTGTTTATGTATTAGTGTTTTTATTTTGAATACAAAATCTAATTTTTGGTTTTGTTCCTGCTTCATAGCTAGCTTGACGCTAACAGCTGTTGGCTAGCTTAAACTGAACCTGGGCTGTGTTGCGTTCAGAGATCTTAGCTGGCATGTATGAACTGAACACAGCAGGCAGGTCCATGTTTTATTTCTGTCCCTGTTTGTAAAACTGAGCATTAATTTATGGATATTCTCAGTAAATGTCCAGCCCAATTTAACCCCTGATGATAACATTAAGTAACTAATTAATTTATAACAATGTAAATAAAAATCATAACAGAAACAGAATGGAAGGTGCTTATTATCAAAGGCCTGGGATTCAGGGCAAAAAAAAAAAAAAACATGATAGAAAACTCCTCCAGGAAAAACAAATCTGTAGTTTTCTGCACAGAACAAATTATAGGTTTTCAATGAAAATCACAATACAATATTGATTTGTTTTGATATAACATTTTTTTGATCAATTTGTAAAGATTTCTTATCATGCAGCCCTGCTTTGTGTTGGTTGTATGTAGAATGAGGGTTGGTTGGGAGGTAATTGGATCTTTGGTAATTGTGATGGATTTAATCAGATGTGCCACAATAAAGTCCAAAGTCTGGACTAGATGGAGTGAGTGTGCAAAACAAAAGCTTCCTTTGTTATGGTAATTCATTTATGCCTTCATGACAGGATTTGAATTTAGTCATTGTTTGTAGCTCTTGTGTTTTCCTTCTGGTCTCTGTGGTTGTTGCCCAACTTCTTTGAGCTAGTTTGGTTGCTGTGTTTTCTGTTCTTAGTGGGAGATTTTCTATTGTGAGCAGCTTTCTGTTTTATCTGCAGGTTTTGTTATAGAATCCCTCTGACAAGGCTGAAGTCCTTCAGAGATGATGATCTGATGCTAATGTGTTTACTTTTGCTGTTCAATAAGGGGTTAACCACACAGATTTTTCACAAATGTACCATACCTGGCACATAATAGGCCCTCATGATTTAGAGTAAATATTTGCACAAGTTTATCCTGAGCTAAAGGTAGCCTATTATTAGTCAACAGTCTGACATATGGGAAGTGTGCTTGTTTACTTAGCAGGAGTTCACCTAGATAAGAGGATCAGTTTCATCTCAGTGTGTGCATAGCATCATGTGTTCAGCTCTCGTTTGTTTATTGTCTTTTTCGCATGTTGTGTGTGTGTATTTAACACATGTAGATATATAAAATGAGTAGCTTAATGAGCAGTTAGCTTATGCACTGGAGCACTGGAGATGTTTTACTGACGAACAAGGGTTAAAGGTACCCTATGGAGCTTTTTTACACTTATATTTACATTAATTGTTTTTTCACCAAAAAGCCCTGTGAAAACCTTTGCAAAGCCAATTTTTTGAATATTTTGAAACCTGCATTGTTTACATATGTCTTCATAGTTAGCAGTCCTCTTCCCTACTTTTTGCTGTTATATACTAACTGTCAATCAGTCCAATAGTGTGAAACCATCAGCAGAAATGTATATTGTGTTGCCTGTATGCATGTGAGTGTTCATTTGAGTCCTCATGCATAGAAAGGAGATACAATCGAAACAGGGAATCGCTCAAAAATGATTGCTCCATAGACTGTGTTAAAAAATTCCACAAGGTGCCTTTAAGATAAGGGGACAGATAAATGGATGGGGTAAAGACATTGGATAAGATGAAAAGCAAGCATATGTTGCAAAATCTTTTAGTTGCACAAAATCAAAAAGCTTGGTTGTGTTTAGTTAGTTTGCAATTCAATGTGTGAGAAATTCTAACACTCCCTCCCTTGATCTTTTATGTTTCAGCTCGTTACACAGTGCAATGCCAGATTCATGGAGTGCTTCAACGCTCAGAAGGAGTGCAACAAAGAGAAAAATCGAAACTCCTCTGTGGTGCCATGTAAGTGCAACATGACATGTAAAAACGTATTAAATTTGAAATGAAATTGCCTCCAGCAGCAATAACCAAGCAGCAGAAAATACTAACTTCCAGCAAAAACAGCTGCAATTAGAAACCATTCACATTACTACACTCGGTGAATAGATTGTCTGTGAGTTTACAGCATTCACATTGTAGAAGCATGCTACATAGAAAATCAATAAACAGCACAAGTAAGCAGGTAAAAAAAGTGATCAACTCTTCAAAGTTGACATACAGAACCTAAAACTTTCCTAATAACTGGTTGTGTGACCATACATTTCCAGGACTTGCTGTAATGTTGAACTTACAAAATGTTATACTGATACACAACATAAAGGCTATTTAATCAGATACCCCCAACATGTGCTATCGGTTTTAAAAATGTGAACGTGAAGGACAGCCCTGTGTGTGCAACTTAAGTATAAGAATATTTTTTATTAGAAAAGCTCATTAGCTACAATAAAGTGTACTGCTCTATTGTTTACAGACTGTCTGGTCTCAGTATCATTATTCAGCTACTCTCCGTTATCTACAGCAGTTACATGATCTGTTGACAGTCACTGGCTGTTCCACAGTTCTCTGAATCACCAGCCAAGAATTACCAAGAACTGTCAACACTCAACCAGTAACAGCAAAAGAATGAATGAATGCACACAGAGTGAGCTGTCATTGTGATTGCTCTGTTCTAATAAACCATTCTCTCTCTCTCTCTATCTATCTGTGAGCAGCGGAGCGAGCGAGGGTCGGCCTAGCACCTTTGCCCGGCATGAAAGGCACCGATTACATTAACGCCTCTTACATCATGGTCAGCACTTCCATTTCTTCTGTCAATCATTGATCTCTCTACTCTCTGCTTAATGTTTTAACTCAGTGCGGGTTACATCAAGTCAACATGACTGTGCACTCTCTCATCTAGAATAATGATGTCCAAAAGCCCAATTTTTTCCTCCCAGCTCAACATCGATATCTTTAAACTCTACACGGGTCATACTTAGTATCCAAAACATCAAGTGAATCAGGATGAAATGTGGAAATTTAGGTGTGCTATAACAAAATGAGGGACTCTACCTCTAACCAGGGATACTCCAGCAATTTAGGATTGCAGTTTGAGGACTTGCTAAGGACAAATGTAAAAAAAAAAGAGAGTGAAACCCTAGCTCAGCCAATAGCTGACTAGCTAGTTCAGTATCCTGCTTTCACCAGCAGATGCCAGGTTTCACACAGATTTGAATCAAGCCTCAAAGCTCTCTTTAGTTCTTTAAAATGCAAGCAGATCCCAAATGTTCAAATAACCATCTGATAATGAGCTTGTGATTTACTCAGCAGTGTTACATTTTTCAAGTCTGTCTTAAAACAATACTCTGGTGCACAAATGAACATAGACACAGGTTTTGGTTGCTGTAATCATTCCTCCTCTTCATAGTGGCTATTAAAAGATCCTTTTAATGTAAGTGATGGACAAAATCCACAGTCCTCCTTGTGTGCCAGAAGGTATTCCAAATCTTATCTGAAGCTATTATGAGGCTTCAGCAGTTAATTAGTCAAATCATCTTCCAATGTAACAGTCTTTTCAGTATAAAAAAAATGTGGACAATATGTGCAACAATACACCAACAAGAATATGTGTTAAAACTGTGTTTTTAATTTGAACCTGAATCCAAGTCAGTCAGTGGTTGTGTAATTGGTGTGTGTGTCATTTTCCCACTGACATGTTGTTTTTACAGGGTTACTACCGCAGTAATGAGTTCATAATTACCCAGCATCCTCTGCCCCACACCACAAAAGACTTCTGGAGAATGATCTGGGACCATAATGCACAAATCATTATTATGCTGCCTGCCAACCATGGACTGGTAGGAAACACACACAAACACACGTACATACACGCACGCACACATGTACACACACATATCAGATCATGGTCACTTTTAGGGACATAACACTCCATCTGTTTCCTGGAGACTTACCCTAACCATAAGCACTATTTGCCAAGGCCTAACCTTAACTGCTGACCCCAAAATCAGCTTTTTCCCAATTGGGGACATGATTTTTGTCCCCAGTTGAACAAGCAGTCCCCATACAAGCAGTCCCCCAAGCAGACACACTCACACACACACACACCTTCATGAGCAAGAGTTCCATTCTGTGTCATTGTGGTTAGTAGCATAAGTCATACCCATGCAAACATGTGCTTGTGGGTCACACATGCACCCATACACACGCATGCATGTTCATAAGCATGCTTAAGCTTGACATCTGCTTGTGGGTCCTGTGTGCTTTCTGCAGGGTTTCCGTGGGACAGCAGGACTTCTACATTGTGTTGTTGGGATTTTAAGACCTATGGAGTAAAGACGTGTTTGCGTAAACTGCAAATCTATCTCACACAGGTTTTATGTGCCATAGTCATTTCAGCATTGCATGATGATGGATTTTGCTCCATATAAATTCAGACAATCTATATAGAAATTGCAGGATCAGAACTGAGGGGATGCAGAAGCACCAAGTTTAACATTTAAAGTGCTGCCTGTCACACCTTAAACCGGATTGGAAGTGAAAGTGACATGACCAGAACCAGACAGGACTGAGAAACAAGCCTGTAACTGAAAGCTTGGGTCACAGCTGAGCTTGACTTTCTGGTGTATTTTGTAAATTCTTGATCATGGGATCTCTTTGATTGGTAGCACATCCAACTAATACAAATTCCAAGACTCGATGGGTTATGTATTCCATAGGTGTGAAACACTAAGAGATCATTTCACAAATCAGGGACTGCAAGACAACTGTTGATGTTCAAATTTGTTGTTTTTCCTCTTATTGTTGTCATTACATTAGTTATTTACACACTGAAAATGGAAATTTCAGTCCAAATGTTGCACTGAGTGAAGCTTTTCCTCACCTGTGTAAATAGAAAAATTGCTACAGTAATACTGTGTCCTGTGATACATGGTTAAATGAACACAGTAGTGAAACAGTCTCTTCTTCAGGCAGAGGATGAGTTTGTGTACTGGCCCAGCAGGGAGGAGGCCATGAACTGCGAGGCGTTCACTGTCACCCTCATCAGTAAAGACCGACTCTGTCTGTCCAACGAGGAGCAGATCAGCATCCACGACTTCATCCTGGAAGCTACACAGGTTGCTCAGTGTGTGTGTGTGTATGTGTGAGAGAGAGAGAAACGGAGAACTGCATGTACTAATTAAATAAGTATGATCACACTGAAATACTCATGTAGTGAAACAACAGAAGGACATATTAGTTATGAGCTTCACCATTTTGTACTAATAGGAAAAGCATTTCCAGATTTTACACCGGCAGGGAGAGATTGGTAAATGTAGTCTACGTTTTGAGGGTGAGTGAGAACAGAGCACCGAGTGTGATCGATGTTTGGAGCCTCCAGAGGAACTGCATCTGTAGAGTTGAACAAGCAACAAGAGTTTCCTTGCTCACTATCTTCAAAGCTGCTTGCTCTCAGTTTTTATATCCCTTGTGTGTAAATTTCATGTGGGCGAAGAGAAAACTCCTCTGGATTTGACCGGGAAGTGAGGCATCATCCTTTTAGTCTCCAGCTTCTAAGTAACATCAGGCAATATTCCAAAAAGATTCATAAACTACTGGCAGCCCCCAGCAAATGAACAGAGCAACATTCCGTTCTAACAGGGCTCTTTGTCAGGCCTTTTGCCTTCTGTTTGTGTTTAGATCCAGCACCTGTAGACATTTTTTGGATGTGTATGCCCTACACTCTGTCTTTAATATTCCACTGTTGCCCATCAGCTTTCTTGTTTGTCTTAAAGGGTTTCACTGGCGATTTCCTACATTTTTCTTACTGTCAACAAATCTCATGTGCACAGTCAAACCAACAATGAACTACTACTAACAACAAGTATTGTGTGTGTATGCAAAGCCTGATATATCTTATTCTTCTGTGCTGTAGACCTCCATTGTGCAAAAACTGTTAAAAACACATTGTTGAGTCACACCACTGCACTGACTTTGTACTACATGATAAAGTTCTCAAAGAAAAGTACAATGTCAAGAGACTGTGACAGGTAGCACAACAAGCTAGCAAAGCCATGTAAACAGACTGTATTTCCACGCATGCACAGTAGTGGTTTACTATCACTATTTTTACTCTTTGGAGCCATTTCTAAATAGGTTTTGGTAACCACTGTCCCAATGGATGAAGAAACAGAGAAGAAGCAGCGGTGTGGCTCATTGATTTGTTTTTAATAGTTTTTGGACAACAACGGAGGTCTACAGCACAGAGGAATAAGATATATCAGGCTTTGCATTCACACACAATACATGTTAGTAGATCAGTTCATTGTTGGTTTGGCTGTGCGCATGAGATTTATTCACAATCAGAAAAATATAGAAAATTGGCAGCCTTATGCTTTAAAGACTTTAACTGTGAAATGAGCAACAGCAGATGTGTTTGCCAGGAATGGATCTATTGTCTCCTTATCAGAATGTTCCATGTCTTTCATATCTTTACTTGCAGATTGGTTGCAATTTCTGCTTATACAATACTTTTATCATTATTGAGCTTCCATAGTCCATATTTTGCCTCATTTGTTCAGGTACACAAACCTCACAATGTCAGCTGAAAGCTTAAAGAAGACCAATGATGTCTCATAATGAAATTTCAGTTGACATGAGAACGACTTCTGAAATATTCTAACAGAATGTGAACTTCTTTAAACCTTCTCATAGTCACTGAGTCAGCAGTCTCTGTCTTGAATGTGAATATAAATGTTAGAAAAGGAAAAAACATTTTTGATTTAAATAGAATTTTACCAAAATGAATTTGTCAGCTGTTGGAACCATAAGAGACCTCAATCTGATTAGTTTGCTTCACACTCCTGAGTTGAAGATGAATGTGGAAACCTTTCATCTAACTTCCTCTGTAAGTAACTTGTGTCTCTCTGTGTTGCTGTCTTTCGTCCTGTCTCACCCTCTGTCTGACTACCAGGATGACTATGTATTAGAAGTGCGTCACTTTCAGTGCCCCAAGTGGCCGAACCCTGACGCACCCATCAGCAGCACCTTCGAGCTCATCAATGTCATTAAGGAGGAGGCGGCCATCCGCGACGGACCAACCATCGTCCATGATGAGTCAGTCTGATTCTTTTGCTCTTTATTCTGTCAATACATCAAAACATGAGCTCATTTCTATGTTGATACAGCTAATTATTATGTGTCAGATTGGAAAGGCTAAAGGAAAATGACAGCAGATGACATTGTACTTTATTGGTCCTGTTGGCATATTAAATTATAGTTGGAAATGATCAAATGAGGGGAACTAAAGCACTTACTGTTGATCTTTTATTTATTTCCGTGTTGACTGGTTTATTCATCAGTCTTTGGCAAGAGTCAAATAGGCTGTTCTCATACAAAAATATAGGATAATCAAGCATGTGTGTACTCACAGCATGGTAGTAAAACTTACTTCTCCCTTTAAAATCCCCACTAATTTTTAGTCGACAAACACAACAGCTGAACAAAGACTTTGCTTAAATAAAATACAGTCTAAAAATTTGGCAAATTATGATTTATGTGAAAATTTTGAAAAACCAGCTCAGCAGCTCTGGCTGGCAAACTGGAAGAAATGGTGATAAACATGCTGGTAAAAAAAAATAAATTCTTCCAGTCTGTCAGCTAGTTTTACTGAGGTGTCTTATCCCTATTTCAGTGTCAACTTTTGATACTTGATACATTTTAGCCTGTAATCAAAAAGTCTTCAGTTCGGATGGCGAGACCTGATCTCAGACAGAATGTTGACACCATAATGACTTGAATCTTTGCTGACAGACTTTTTATTTTAATTAAATTGCTGCATGATTTAAATTAAACTGAATACCATGTCATATTGATTTTGAGATTATACTATTCTTATTATTCCTAATATTTGTGTCTACTGTGCATACAGAGACACTGGCAGCATAACTGTAAAAAGAGGAAAGGCACATATTGCTTTACTTACAAACAGCCATCTCCATTACAACAAGTGACAGCCCCTCCAGCCCCGACTCCCCCACCCACCCACAGATACTCCCACAAACTGCCCAATTAAACATAATGAAAGTGTCTTTAGTATTGACACACATTAGTGTTCTTGAACGACACTCTAATCCAGCAGCTATGCTCATGTTTATTCATTAGAATAATGAAGATTTCTTGTCGCATCCTGAAGAAGAAAAGTGACTAATTGAGCACTTCATCTGGTTGCTATGGCACAGCCAGCTCGCAGGCACCTAAGAGATTGTCAGTTAAAACTCGTCCTAATTGTCTGCACACTCATTATTCAGCCAGGCAGGGGTTGTTAGCAGCGGTTTCTGTGGTGCTCCTGACAGGGCTGCTAATGGAAGAGGAGACCCTTTACATTGTAAAGGGAACCCAGCGTTCTCTAGAGAGCCTCACACCGGGCTGAGCTGTCATCCTCAGGTGGATTCACACACTAATAAATCTTTAATCTCAGAGGTGACATCCATGATTTAGGACGGTTTTCACTCCCAGCCTGAGATGCTGTCAAGGACATCTCGTCTACACAGTGCTTCCAGATCAGGAGGTTTTTGGGTCCAGAGAATGATTTTCCTGTAGCCATTGGGTATAATCTCAGAGATTCAGTCAGGGGAGGCAGCAGCAGTAAGATCTTTGGTGAAACGTTGAAAAGAGGAAAATGGCAGCCATACCACAGATATGTCCTCCTGGGGGGATCAGAGACGGGCTCTGACCCTGAGTAATGGTGGTCAGTGAAAGTGCAGCAGTATATCCTGCAGTGACAGAAAGCACTTACACTTACAAGTTTGTCAGTTTTGCAAAATACAGTGAAAGCTACCAGGAAACTAACAAGAAAAATGACACAGGCACCCATAACATTTTTACAAATCTTTAGTGATAATCAATCAAGATATTACTACAGAACGGTTCAAGGTTGTAAAAACTATTTCACCATTTATACACACAAATACAGCAGAAAATGTTAGAAACTGAACTATAATGCTGCCTATTTACATATAAAATGATTTGATCCCAATTGGTTTTTGTGGCTTTTTCAATGAAAGTACATCATGTATGCCTGTAAATCACTGACAATATTATTTTATGGTGTACAGACATAAATAAGATACTGTGTTATTCACCGATGAATTAACAGTCTCCAGAGTGTTAAATCTTTCTGATGGTGTTTGATCATTGGTGGACAACCTTGATTAGGAATTATACTTGTTAATGACACCAAAAGAAGTGTAAGAATCTGGTGAAACACATATACACACATACAGACAGGTGACAACTAAAACTAAAAACCTCAATAAAGGAAGAATAAAATGATGTGTATCATAGCAGATCTCAACCCAACTGAACTTTGGAGCCACATGCTTTCCACCATCAAAACACCAAATGAATGAATATGTTTTGGAACAAACTGCGACTAATATCATTGGGCATGCTATTTAAAAAAAAACATTGATGTTGGTCGCAAGTTTTTACTAAATGTCCTATTCTTCTCCACAACAGTGGGTCATTTATATGCAGAATTTCTGTGCACACAATACTGTTTAAAGGCATTTTGCTATACTGATGATAATGTAAACCATAAAATATAAAAAGCAGTTAGATGACATTAAACGGAGCAACCGTGAGTGGTTTCCCTCATACTGTGATTTCCATCTACAAATAGGCCCAACAGTACATTTTGTTTGGTGTAATTTTGGATGCTCCATTAGCTTTCCTCTAATGACACCTTTAAACTAAGTTGAGCATACAGAATAGAGAAAATGTAATAACTTCATGAGCTTTCTACTTGTGCCCAAAATGGCAAAATCTGTACACTGAACTAGTGCAGGAGATACATTTATTATATTATTACTGAAGGCATGCAAGCTAACCCCAAACCCTGTGTGTGTGTGTGTGTGTGTGTGTGTGTTTGTGTGTGTGTGGTGATCAGGTTGGGAGCAGTGTCCGCCGGCATGTTATGTGCTCTCACCACCCTGTCTCAGCAGCTGGAAAGTGAAGGTGCCGTTGATGTCTATCAAGTGGCCAAGATGATCAACCTCATGAGGCCAGGAGTCTTTACTGACATTGTGAGTCTTGACACCTGCAATGTAGATGATCTCCTGTGATCCCAGTTTAACTTTACTTCTTAACAATCCCTTGATAGAAGATGTGCAAAGAGTGTAGGAAAAGAGTGAAATGTGATATTTTTCATAATGTCACAGGTCAGAGTGGATTATCCTGCATATACCATGGCTGATTGCCACCAATCAAAATTAAAAAAAAGACTTAAGCATCAACCTGAGAGCAAATTTGCTGGCTTCCATGACGGTCTATGCTACAGTGTGTGGTTGTTGATGGTATTTTTTCAAATGTCAGTTTGTTAGAATTGTGCTGAGTTTGAGAAGAAAAAACAGCATTATTCTGGTATGGTAAAGCATGCTGCTCATTTATTGTTCTCACCTGATCTCCTCTCTGTCGTTCTTCTCTTTGGCTGTCTTTGTCTCTGTCTGTCTGTGTGTGTGAACCGGTCCCCAGGATCAGTATCAGTACCTATACAAAGCTCTGCTCAGCCTCGTCAGCACCAAGGAGAGCGTCTCGGGTCCTCTGGCCAGGAACATTAATGGGACCATGGCGTCCATGTCAGACCAGTCCGACCAGGCAGAGAGCATGGAGTCACTGGTCTGAGAGGCCCTTCAGGGGCCAGAGCTGAGCTGAGGGCGTCCTGTGGGTCCAAACACCCTGCGAGCTCCCTGAGCCCATGAAAGAGGCACTTAACTTTGTAAACCGTCAAGGAACTATTGTGGACAAGACTTTTTGAGGCCTTTTTTGCCAGACTCTTGGTTAAAATGAATAACCTGATTACTTTTTTACACTGAAAAGTTTTTGATATTTATTTTTTTCGCCATTTTATGTCTTAATGTTCTCCTACTGAAGGGTTTGCACCTGCGTGTTTAAGTTTCACAACGGCGCCGTAGGCAACGAGAAACACTTTTCTGTCTTTTCTTGTTTGCACTATATAATGTCAGTGTTACTGCCTATACTACAGCTGACTCACTTGGCGTTTTTTTTCCACTCAAGCTCTGATTTTTTTTGACATTCCACAGCTTTGGCCCTTATTAAACCAACTGCTTCTGTGAAGGACATTGTTCTGCCTGCCACGTATCGTTGATTTAAGACAGTGGAGGGAGGAAGGCATGAACTCGTCTCCGCCTCAGTAACAAAATGCTGTTTGACTTCAGCTCAGCGTAACCTCCTCCTCTTCCCTGCTCATCTATACTACTCATATTACCACTCATTTATCACGAGAACCAAGATCTTGGAACCTATTGCCACAGACAAGTAGCTCTTGTTTTACAAAATTAATTTCCTCTTCACCTTTTTTTTTTTTTTTTGCCTTGTTTTGATGTCACTCTCCCTCTTATTAGTGAGTCACATCCATGTTAGAAATCCTAAGGTGGTGTAATAACTGCTACTGTGAACTTTTATTATTTCTTTGTATAATTCATATTATGCTTTTTAATATATGGAAATACTGTATGTATACATATATAAATATATCCTTATCATAATAACTTTGTGATTTTTGTACATGTCCTTTGTGGCCTCTCGTCTCAGGCCAGTTGATTTTCACTGCGTCCGATAGTTTACCACTCCAGTATTCACAGCTGATCCACAGCCGTCTGGAAGCGGACTCCCTCAGTCCTCTACGTTCTTGTATGCTGCTATGTCATCTGAACTCACACGTACAAACA
This sequence comes from Thunnus albacares, assembly GCF_914725855.1. Classification (NCBI taxonomy): domain Eukaryota; kingdom Metazoa; phylum Chordata; class Actinopteri; order Scombriformes; family Scombridae; genus Thunnus; species Thunnus albacares. The sequence continues at coordinate 35,644,518 of NC_058109.1, read as the reverse complement.
CACACATACAAACACCTCCAAATTTTTACATTTGAAACATTGAATGAACTTCAGATGATGCAACAACATGCCATTCCTCATATTTTTGAAAAGTTCTTGTTTTTTTCGGTCATAGGTGCATTCTGACAGACAAGCACGGATTAAGAACATGGAGGCCTGTATGTGGAGCCCCTTGTTTACTCACAGCTACCTGTAGTTATGTGTCACTACAGGACTGAATCAGTATGATCTACAAGGGAACAGCAGACTCAACAACAAGCTCTATGCAACAAGTTGGTTAGGTTTTAGAAATCTGAAACAGGGTTTAAAACAGTCTTTGAGTTCTCAGTGTTAGTCTAGTCCACATTTGACTAGCCTCAACACAGTGAGCTAGGATGTTTCTTTTTCAAATTTATTAATTTTATTTGTGCTTATGTTGTCTGGATTGAAAAATTCAGCTAAATAATCCTTATCTTCAGCTTTAAAGAGTCTGTAGTACCTCTTTGATAATTGCTCATGGTGTAAGAATCTCATATTTTTCCTTAATTTGCAAATTGGATAGGAAGCTGTGATTTTACTACAGCATACTGTATGTGTAATTTGTCCTCTGATGAATCATAGCAAAATGCTGCATTTTCCATCACCCTGCAACCTCAGTAGGGTTGTCTTCAAAGAGCTGGAATTTGTTGGTTATGATTTTGAATCCACTCACAGATTCCTGACTTTACATTTCAATTCGGACCAGCTGATCTCACATCTAAACCACCTGTATATCCTCTCTTGTATAGTGTTTACAATATGGCGGATCAGAGCTAGCGTTCAAAGGTGTGGCTAAATTTCACAGAAGACAGTAAGTGATACATAAACATGTAATCAGTGCATTAATATCAGTGTTAAACTCCAATTAAATCGAGTGAAAAATATTCAATTTTTTTCTTAACAAGAATATTCACATTTGTCTTGATTTTAATGAAAAAGAACACCATTCATGTCACAGCTGCTTTAATGTGCTGAAAGTAAATGTAGTTGTTGCGTTCATCATTTTTTAGTTTCTTTTCTTACTCAACTTATATAACAATGAAATTCTTATTTCTGGTTCTTATTTGATAAAAACCAGAATCAATAAGCAGATCTTTGAAAACCCACCCCTACTCCTCTGTCTAAAGGATAAGTCTGGCATTTTTCTATCTTTCTTATTGTCAACAAATTCCATCAAAAAGACCAAAACCAACAATGTCATATACCACCTCTCAATACTTTCTGACTTCCCTAGTCTGTTTGTGTCTCTCAGCCCTAAGCACATCGGTTCCTACCGAAGACAATAACCCTCACAATTTTCTTTTTTTCTTTCAAAAAACACTCTTAATTCACTAAAACAGTTGGGCACTGTAGTTTTTAACAAACATTACTCAAACAGGAGGAAATAGTGCATTTGTTGGGGACTATTTTCAGCTGCAGATTCATCCACATTTGCTGCTCTAGTATTTCTGGCAGCAGGACGGTGTGTGTGGGATTGAGTCAAAATAAACTACAGTGTGTGTGTTCATGGTAATGAAGGAACATGTCATCCAGTGCAACAGTGTGGCTACCTGATGAGTTTTAATGGAGCTCTGTGACAGAGGAATAAGATATATCCAACTTTGGATTAGTAGATCAATTCATTGTTGGTTTGAGAATTTTGACTGGATTTTTTGACAGTAAAATATTTATAGAATATTGTCAGCCATATCCTTGAAATTATAACTAATAGGCAGCTGTTACACAATGCATTTACCACGTGGACAAAGTGTTGCTCTTCTCATTAAGCCAGCCATAAACACACAGAAACATAGGCATAAACTGTCTAATCTTAAAAGTTTCACTAGTTTCTTGACAAAAGCATCCACCATGTTCAAATCCAGGGCTCTGATTAAACTGCCAAGTGCTCTCTTTAACAATGTATGTCCACTGTGTATTATTATTATTTAACTGACTGCATTGGCAAATCTTCATTTTCAACAGTATGTTGATGAAAACAGAACAGGTGGAGGCCAGTTCAAGATCCGTGCTCGCTGACAGAGGTGTGATCACTCACTCCAACCTCCCAAGGCCTTGTGTACATAGTTTCCATTCCACACTTACTTCTCTCCACAGATGTATTTTTCAGTGGTTTTGTGGCCTATAAGCAAAGAGCAGAGTCTGAAATGTTTCCTGCTTTAGCTGCAGCAACCCCTCACACATACACACACACACACACACACACACACACACACGTACATCTACACTTCCACATTTCTTTGACATGAGGATGTTCTAATTTAACCGCTGATTTTGATGATATTCTATACCTCTGTGATCGATGGCGTGAAATGAACACTTGTGGTTTTTGCATTTTGAATGAAAATGTGAAAACGTTTTTTTCACACAGCACAAAATAGATAATGTGTCGAATGGTAAAACAGCGATGGGGACAAATGTATTTTGATTTTGTTTTAAAACTTTTACCAAAGACTTGAATCCTTCTCGTGCAGAAAAAAAAGATGTTGGGCAAGCTTTTCTCCCTTGAATGGATGCCCAACCCCCCTAACACCATATCTGTATTTATATCAATGTCCTTACACAAGTTTACATCAGTCTCACTTCAGCATCAGTTTGCTTTAACTTCAGCAAGTCCTTACTTGCAATTATTGTTGTACATCATAAAGGGATAAAGTGATGCATCTAAAGATAAACTGAGCAGACATTACAGATGTCAATTTGCTTCTCTAGCAGTAAAATCTTTTAGAATGGGGGCTCCATGATTTAAAACTAACAGCTACAAACATTTTCTGTGTCTGGGACATTTCTTTCATTTATTTGTGAAAAACACACTTTGCCTAAGCGCTAGGTCACACCAGAATGTGGCACAGCAAAATTCATTTGCTTGAAAAATGGATGTGCCACTGTGGCTGCTAAGCTAACTTCTAGCATGCTAGTTAGCCAATAACATACTTGTTCTAGCTAGCCAAAATAGTCACGCTAGTTGTCTTGCTAGCAGTTGACTTAGTTAAAACAGTTCATTCAAGATTTTGTGGAACAGCTTGTACTCTAACAGAGCAGAGTTATATCAAGTTACATGGTGTGATACAACTAATATGCTAGCTTCCTCCATTTTGGACTCTCTATCTCTGTTCCCTCAAATGCCTGAGGTCTGAGCGGTGGAAAGAGTTTACAATTGTTGAATGACATGAATTAGCATGTCACAGTTCACCAAACTGGAAAACACTGCATTATCTCAATGTACATTGTCTTGCCTCTGTGAGCTAATCCACTGATCACACCGAATCCACTAAAATGAACTGGTTTCCAAAATTTCACTGTTATAAATACTGGTGTGACCAGGACCTTAAGATGGTTACTCTGTCATTTTTCCAGTCCCCATTTTCAAGCGATTCTGATCATTATGATCTTTTCCAAATGAAAAGTGTTTTGTGTTGCCTTTGAAGCGCACACAGTTGTACTGTTAATAAGAAATGTACATATATTTTGTTGCCTCTGTAACCCAGCCCTTCTCTGAGAACTGTGTATGTATTGACTGTCAGAGGAAATGTTCCATTATTTAGGTTTTGAAATTGCATCATCCAAATTTGCCGTATTTCTCTTTTCTAATATTAATTCTTTTGCCATTTCCTGACTTTATGTGTACCACAAAACTCTTGCAAGGTTTCCAATCTGACACGTGTCTGGTCCACAGTCACAAATATTTTCAGATTAATCTTTTGTCTCTCATTTGAACTCACTCATGGCGTCGCTGTTAGTGGTGGATCCTGTGGAAGCCAAGTGGCTGTCCGTCCAGCTTGTGGTCATCATCACATTCCAATTTCCAGATTCACGCCCTCTATTAACGATCAGGCAGTGATTGTGATATTACAATGTCCTCCTCTTTTGATTTCTTTGCATTTGATTTTCATCCTCTGGAGGCTATGATTCTGTTGTCAGATGTGTACAATAGAATAGCTCTCTTGCGAGTCACTAGATGATTTCCTATCCATTGACCTGTTTTGCAATGGTGGCTGTTCCTTCCTCTTTTGTAACATGAAATTAGACAAAACGATGGATTTCTTTTTTTGTTTCGTTGAAAGCTATATCAAAGCATTCTAATATAGTGTTATTTAATATGTAAATGGTATTGCTATACATAAAATAAAATATTGGTTTTGATGTAATTTTCTGAAATTATTTGTGTGATACCTTTTTTTAGACTGTACAGACTCTGATGCTGCTTGTGTTGCAGCAGCAGGATCTGCACAGAGAACTGCACACCATCCCTGGGATCAGAATCAGGCAAGAACAAACACATTTAGAGGGTAGTTATTCTCCTTTTCCACATGGTGTTAGGTTTACTATGCATTTTAAGGCACATTTTTAAAGAGCCAGCACTCCCTGCCGTTACAGCAATACTACTCAGAAAAAAGGACGGGAGCTGTTGAATGCAGAAAAGTGAGAAAACACAATAAGCTAAATACGCGCAAAAACCATAGCCTGTATAAAAATATGGACGTAGTTACCGTGACGTCACCCGTTGGTGGAAGGGTAAATTAGTTATAGAGACCAAAACCATTTTTTGTACCAGGCTGTAAACATTTCTGCTGTAAAGTTGGGCATTTTAACATGGGGGTCTATGGGGAATGACTCGCTTTTGGAACCAGCCTCAAGTGGCCATTCAAGGGACTGCAGTTTGTGGCACTTCCGCATTGGCCTCATTTTACAGCCCCAGAGGTTGCTGCTTGGCAAAAACCCAATTGCCACTTTTTCTACCATAATAGCCATAAAATAAAAATATATTAAATTCCTCAAATATTTGTTGAAAGCAATTTCAGGCTTTAAAATGTAACAAGTGTAAATGTATAAAACAAACACACACATTTTAGTGAACATGGTAAATTATGTATCATCTGTAAAATGTAAAACCACTAAACCAGCAGCTCTGCATTTTCAGTTCACATAAAAGCAGGTGTCACTACACAATTTGACCGTCAACCGTGGATTTGAGTCTCGCAAACACGAGTGGATCCGCCATCTTTGACAGCTGGGTACAGCAATACCACTTGGACAAACCACTACTGGATTTGAGTCTGTCAGTACACGAGCTGAGTGTCAACCGTGGATTTTACACACATTTTTCACAGCATATGAGTTATTACATGACTTACACTCAGATCATGTAGTGACAGACTGAAGTCCTGTAGTGGCAACATGTGGTTTGTCCAAGTGGAGTTGCCATACCTAGCTGTCCAAGATGGTGTAACCACTTGCGCATGCGCGACTCAAGCCCACCAGGAACAGCGCCAGGTTTTGACAAGAGTACCTAGCTACAGGTAAAACACGGAAAACACTGAGGCAGACATCTTGGACCTCTGCCTCCGCAGTTGACAGGAAATCATGTGACCTTAGCAGCAGAAGTTGATCTTCTTCGTCCCCATGAAGCAGCACACAGATTTCAAAAAACATGCAAAGTTTATTCATTAGAAATATATTTTAAAGTCAAGTGACTCTCTTATACTTTACAATATTTTAAATTGAGAAGTTTGCAAGTCGTACAGATTTTGAAAACAGGCCAATATAAAGTTAATTCAATTCAAAGTCAATTCTTTTCAATGTTTTATGTAATGTCAAATTTTTTTATTAAACAATTTCTTATAAACAATCTATTAAACAATGTGAATAGGCTCTGTCTAACTAGAAGAGCCTGTGGGCTACTGATGAAAGACAGTGACCCTTAGCACTTTTATTTAAACCTACACGTTACTCTTGTGGAAAAGAGAGGAAATCTGTGCTGGAAACCAAAAAACAAACTTTTTGCACAATTCTGTATTACCTCTCTAACAATTCAGTGTTCATTTCAAAGGGGCCTTATTGCCAAAGCAAGTGTGAAATAAAAACAAAAAAAAATGTGATTTTGATCACTGTTAGTTTTGTTTTTACTAAGGGTGCAACAGATCGGTTCAGATCATATCACGGATTTGAGTCACGGATTGGATCATTTTTCGGGGAGACAAATAAAACAATAAAAGGAACTTTTGCCCATGGTCTTAAATGAAAACAACATTCAAGATGTCCAATGTTTAAATAAAACCTTAAAATATATAAAATATTCAAAGCTCAATTGTTAAATTAAATTGCAATATGAGGCCTGATACCTTCCTCTTATAAACATGTTAGTGAATGAAACAACAGTCTGTGTCCACATCATCAAAACTTCATAACTTACAAACACGTCTTGTTCTACGGCTCAGTTTGTTGAATGAGCCACCAAACAAACATTCACCGCTAACGCCAGTTAGCAGCTACGTAGCTAATTAGCTGCTCAGATGCAGCACATTAAACAGTGTGTAAAAATACCTGCAGGTGTCACTTTGGATCCGTTAAATGCTGGTTTGATCGTTACTCTTCAAAATCCCTGTTAGCGACACGCTGTCTGTCCATGACTTGTACTTACAGCAGTTTGTTTACTTTGTCTTTAATGCGACATTAAATTTTGCAATTAATCTGCGGTTCACAGGCGTGCCGAACAGTGGGGGGCGATCCGTACGTATCATGGATCAACTACAATCCATTGCACCACTAGTTTTTAATTTTTAAAAAAAAGTAGCTGCAGTTGTACCAATCTGCCGCTGGGTGTCTCCACATGAGTGGTCTGTAGTGGGCATTCAGGGACGCTGCTGTAGCGCCAGAATCCAGAGAACTGAAAGAAAAGAAGAGAGACACAATAATATGATAAAATGACAAAAACAACTAAAATAAAACCATAAACTCATTCAACAACAGTCTGTCCTTGAGAAAAAGCTGCTACACCAAACTCAGTGATATTTTGTAATACATTAGCGACAAACATTCATTACTCATCTAATATGACTTAAAACATCCATTCAGTCTTTACAGTCTATTCAATCTACTGAGAGATTCGGCTACTCTGTGATTCTGCAAAAGAGCTTCACTTTGACTTTTACAACCAGTTAATCAGCGTTTTTACTACAATCATCTATAGAAACACTATATCAAATTATTAAAATAACAAATAATTATTATTTAATGATATATATATTATTATTTAATTATATATATTATTATTATTTAATTATATATATATATATATATATATATATATATATATATATATATATATATATATATACCACCACCACTGAAGCTTTATGAATTTCCTCTTGTTCACCTCTCTCTCTCTCTCTCTCTCTCTCTCCTTCTTCCGAGCCACAGCAGCCACAGCAAGCAAAATGAAATCCTCATCTGTCTGTTAGGGTTAGAGTTAGGATGGATGGATGACCTTTGCTGGGATTAACATTCATTTTAGCTATTTGAAGCTTATTCTTATTAAATGACCCCTAAAAAGGCTATTCAGTCTTTGTCCATTCACACATAAGAGAAGTAAAAGGAAAGACGTTTTTCCAACCTCTTTGTCTACTTATAGTTTCCGTAGGCATGTGTGGAGAAAACATTGCATTACACTGCATTATGAAATCGGGAGCACTGTGACTGTGATTGTCTCTCTGTTTGCTTGTTGCTGCAGTTATTTTGTTGCTTTTCTTGTTTTACATCTGTACTTTTATTGTTGTTGTTGAGTATTGTTCATTTTTAAAGCATTAAACACATACACAACATAAAACACTGCATCAGCACATATTCACAGCATTCACGGTAAGACAAGCAGCTCCAGCAGCATCATCAGTCTCCATACTCTTTATTTTCTTTTTTCTTTGCAGTGTTGGTGATTTGAGACCAATATAAGCAAAAACTCAGAACGAATTTCACCTTCACACAAATATAAAACTTGGCACCTAGGTCTCTGAAACCAAAAGCAAGAAGAACCTACTTTCCCAACGGACACAGACTCACCACCAGTATTGATTAACCGAGAATAAGCCTCTTTCAGCTTACCCCAGACCATCTTCCCAAAGGGTTAACCTCACTGTGGGTCCTGTCTGTGTCGAGCACAGCTTTAACACTGCCCTGGAAAAAAGCACCCTGTTGTGGTGCTGCAGGGGTTTGAGAAAACACCCCCCAGTCTTTTTTCTCACATTTACAACCACAGCCTTTTGATTCCTTTATACAAACTCTATATAAGATTAAAACACATTGAGTCAACCTTATTTATCTCACTAGATCCCCCCCCCCCACAATTTTTACTTATAAATTTTGATTTGAGCATCCACTGAGAGGTTTATATGGCACATTTTGTCCCAAGCAGCACTCTCAGAGAATTTAGCCAGGGCATCATCCCTGACACTGAAGCTCTGACCTTACCCAGGCCTTAGATGCTAACAACCAAACTGCAGAAACAGAGACTCAGGAAGGCAAGATAAAAAGAAACTTTGCACTTACCAGACAGTTGTTCTCTTGGAATCCTTGTTTGTGATGCCAATATGTGAAAGAACTGATGGAGAGGATGTTAACCTAAAGTGAAGAACTTGTCACAGGATTGGAATGCCTTATGCAGGAACGTTTATTGAAGCTCGATCGAGGAGAACAGAGTTACAGTACAAGTGAAAACATTATGCAATGCCACTCAATTCTGCGGTCTACTTCCTGACGAGAGTATTCAAACCCTTCACCAAATCACGTAGTATGTTTATAGGTCACACCTCATGACCCACTGCTCCCAGGATAGTAGATGGCAAGATAATGAATCATAGAACACAAATAATTCCCCCACAGTTATGAGTCTCAGGTGGACAGAAAAGCTGAATCAAAAATGTATTTGAAAAAAAAAAAGCTTTACAATATTATGTTGGAATCATATATAGGCTACAGCACTGTTATGAGGCCAAATATCATGCTGTGGAATCGGACACAACAGAGTAAGGAAAAGGAAGCAGCCACCAGAGCTACGTTACAGCCGCAGCCAAAAGAGAGGCGCTGCAGCTGGAGAGGCTTTGCAGCATCAACCGGTGCCTGGTGGGAATCGTCAGAACTGAAAACTCTGCGCTGCAACAAACTTTGCAGTGCTTGGTAAACCTGACTTTCTCACAGAATATTATATTGTATGTTGCCAACTCTGAAAACTACAGAACAGCACAACAGCCTGTCTGTGTTCCCTGTAACTTATGCGGCTGCATCCAGCTTGAGCACAATCAGGTCCCAGTTCCTCATCGTCCACAATGATAAAGAAAATGGAAAGAAACAGTGTTTGGCTGTAGTTTTTCACTCCTTCATCCACAATCGTTTCCCATACCAAGCTGAAATGGAGATGGTAGACTCAGAGGTTTTTTTCACTGTCCACCGATGTGCTCTGGCAGCATTCAGGCTTATGTGGAGCTCTTGGTAAGTTTGCAATGATCCGCATAACTAATCCTTACATACTGGTACTATAACTGGACTCAATGAGGAAAAAAGGTTTGTAAATGGAAGCCTGAGAGATATAATGCTGCTCAATGCTAACTTTATCTCTGCTAACTGGCCGCTCTGCTGGGAATTGCATTTGTGACGCTCATAGTGATGAACCCGACTCTACAGCTCCCCTCGGCTTTACTTTAGCTCATTGCTGCAACTTCACTGGTTCACTCTCAGCGCTCTCATAGTGTCATTTTCAGCTCAGCAGGCAGCTGTTTTAAGCTGCTTTAAAAACCCACTGTACACTACCTGCTCAGCACCAAACAGCAAACAGACACAGTTAGCTGTAGACTAGCTGGTGAACATAGTGGAGCATTTAGCAGCTAAAGAGACAGATACTGTATTTCCCTCAGGAATTGGTAGAGTTAATGTTGGACTTACATTCACCAGGTGATCAGAAACACATAATAATGTTGCTCTGTAGCTGCTGGATGTGGAAATAAGCAAATGTTTGCTAACAAGTTCAAAATATCAACTTAAAAGGTGATTTTTTTAAAACTGATTTTACAACATTAAAATCCCCCAGACTGGAGATGCAAGGTTTTCACCCAACGGTGAAGCTAGTAGTTTCTTTTCTTCATAATTAGTTAGGATTCCTAAGTTCTTTGTCTGCTGATAACTGATTACTCATGTAAAGTGTTTTATCGGTGGGTCCGCTTCAGCCTGATCTCACAGAATATGTGAAATGACCCAACCCAGTCTCACAGCAGTTCATGAAATAGTCACAGACTTTAATCTATACATTCTTGTACATAGACAGGCTCAGACTCAGCACAACTGTCAAACAAATATATTTCAATTGGAAGTATGTTTTGTGCCTGCACCACGTTTTTTTTCTGTCAGTCGGGACTCTGAAAGAAAAAAGGAGCTGTATTGTTTTTCTAATTTGTTGTTAATTTTTAACTATAACAGCTACATTACTCAACATTCAATCACAAGATTTTATCCTTGTTTTTATTTCTTTATTTTATTTTATCAGTACCAGTCAATGGTCCATGTCAGTCTGGTTGGTGGACCTGATGAGTCAAATGTTGAGATTTACTATTACTGTCCTTTTCTGAAAGCGGGCTGCTCACATAAAACATGATAAAACCTGACAGTTTGACTGACAGAACCACTGAATGTGACAATTTAACAACCAAAGCAGTGGGATTAAAATCAGAGTTTTTGTGAACTGTTGGCTGGTGAGTGAATCGGGCTAGCTAATGTTAGCAGGTTTATTTCCAGTCTGTCTGTGATGATGCATCAGCTGATTTTGTTAACAAGGATCCCTGATTAACTTTACACTGATGAGTTTAAGGGGATGGTAAACATATTTGAGTTATCAGATTTAAATATCTAATAATTAAATGGGTGAAAATTACTTTTAACCATATTTTACTCATAATTGAGAGGGTCCCCAGTTGTTGACTATACTCACATGACAGCTGAAGTCAAGAGCTTTCTATAACAGTTGCTCCCATGTCTGCAGCCCCTTTTGTTGCTGAATCATAAGCCTTCAAACATGCCCTGAGGTAAAGGTTTAAAGGTCAGCATTTCAAAGCAGGAGCCATGTAGATTCTTCATATTGACATATGTTACTCTCCAGGCCAAGACCTTTCCAACAATGTATTTGGTCTACGACAAAATTTACGACAAAAAACCTACCAGGAGTATTCAGATGGCTGTCACCAGCATTTTCCCCACTGAAGTAGATCACAACTGTCCTACTTCCTGCTTATAGCCACCGCTTATGTTTGGCCATTTTTAATATGATCTTTTATAATATATATAATGTACCTTTCTACCACATGCAACCAAAAATGTACTCTTGCATTGTATGCAGAATGCAGCATTTTCATTGCCAGGTACTTTACAAAGAAAGGAGTAAGGCTCCTGGAACTCTGTAAAACAGGAAACAGGACACCTTTGACAACCGACTGGCACACACACACAATTACACTCACACACCTAAATAAGCATTAATGTCCAGTTCCTCATAATAACCTTTTCAACATGTCATCACTCAAATTTGTAACCTGGAATTACTGTGGAATTGGTTCCCAGGCCAGAAAAATGAAAAGTATTGAATCACTTAGCCAACCTACAAACAGATATATGCTTATTACAAAAAACACATCTATCAGAATCAGACCATCAGAAATTAAAATCATCACAATTTGATCACTTATTTTCTGCTCTTTACAATACAAAACAAATATGTATGCATTTTAATAAACAAAAAAGTCTCATTAGTCCATAATACCACTATCAGAAGATCCTGGAGGACGTTTTATCATCATAAACATATCAAACAACTATAGCTCAGTCACAATCTGTAATGCTTATGGCCCAAACTCTGATGATCCTTTTTTCATATTTATCAAAGGTAGACATGCATCCAGTAATGCAGACTGTTTAATTTAACGCACTATTCATCATTACAACAAGCAGGTACCATCATAGCCACCTTAGATGCAGAAAAAGCTTTTGATAGACTAAACTGTAAATACCTTTTCACCGCACTGGAAAGATTTGGCTTTGGGGAATCATTTATTAACTGAGTCAAGATTTTGTACACAGCTCCTTCAGCCACTGTCATCACCAAGGGACAAACCTCATAAAGTTTCACATTGCACAGAGGGACTAGGCAAGGATGCCCACTCTATCCCTCTCTATTCACCATTTTCATCAAATCTTTAGCAGCAGCCATTCGTCAGAACATCTGCATAAAAGGTATCCAAATACCCAAAATACAGCATAAGATCAGTTTATATGCGACTGATTGCTGTTCCTACAAAACCCTCACTCATCACTACAAGAAACAATTAAACTTACTGTATCATACTCCAATATCTGTGACTACTCCATTAACTGCAACAAATCTTCCATTCCTCCATTACATAGTAACAGCTGGGATATGGTAGCCCATACACCACCTATTCCCTTATGCACGAGTAACATCACATATTTAGGTATTAATGTTTCCCCCAGGCTGTCAGAGCTGGACTCAACTTCACTCCACTATTCAAAAAAACTGATGATGACCTCCACTGCTGGATGAACCTAACACTCTCCATTTTGGGCAGAATTGCCACTGTTAAAATGACAATACTTATTCTATCTATTTTCAATGATCCCAACCCAACCCACCATCAATTGGTTCAAATCTCGTGACTCAATCAAAAACCAAAAACACAAAGAGGGTTGCTCCACATTTTTACCCTTATTCTCTCTATTCTCAATATATATATATGCATGTATGTATACATATACATACATATATATATATATACACACACACACACACACACACACACACACACATATATATATATATATATATATACATATACATATGTACACACACAAATGGATCCACCTAAATCAATCAGATATCACATGGTTAGATACAGAACAAACAAACACTTTGTAAAGACTTCAGATCTCAGATATACCATTTCCCAGCCAGACTATGAAAAGCCCTATGGCACCTATGGGATGTTATGTATCGTTGCATCTGACGCTGCCAAGTACCACCACAGACTGTCCAGGAGCTCACTGATGCCCTGATCCAGGTCTGGGAGGAGATCCCCCATGACACCATCCGCTGACTCATTAGAGCATGCCCAGACATTGTCAGGAGTGCATACAGGCACACGGGGGCAATTTACACTACTGAGTCACATTATGAGTTGCTGTGATAAAAGTTGGATCAGCCTGTGATTTCAATTTTTTACTTTGATTTTCGGTGTGATTTTGAATCCAGCCCTCAGTGGGTTGATGATTTTGGTTGTACAATGTACATCAGTAAAGATTTTCAATTTGAATAACTCGTTCATCAAGATCTGATGTGTGATTTAAGTGTTCCCTTAATTTTTTTGAGCAGTGTCTTTCTAAAAACATATCAGGTGATATCAAAAGTATGTAGTAGTATGAAAGTAGTAAGTCTATTTGTGACCAGAAGATTAACCTTATTTTAAATAATGAACCTGATGTTTAGAATTGTATCGTGTCGCTTTAAGACAATAAGTCTCCAGGGAATAATGGTGTAATTAATTAATATTACAAGATATACATTTTTTAAAAATTTTACAAACAATTAGTCCCATTCTTGGTTGCCATGTTTGAAGAGGTCATAACAAATGAATCATTGCTCCCAACACTTTGGCAAGGTCTCATCCCTAAACCAAAGAAAGATAAATTATAGATTAGACTGGATATTGAATATTCTTGCAATTTCTGTGGATTAGAAAAAGAAATTTCCCATCTGTTTTTTTTTGCTGCAAATTATTCTGGATGGACACTGAGCATTATATAAGAAGGAAGACAGACCAAAGGATCCATCTATTGGAAAAATACATCCTTCTTTGTTTTGAAGACAATGTCATGGACAAAGATTTTTTCTTTGTACAATTGGTTTTAATAATGGAAAAAAATCACATACATAAAAAGAAATGGTGTGACTCCAAACCAAAACAGAACATTTCTGTCATGAGCTGTCATTGCATCACAGATAGGCCTACTGTGTGTCGACAAGAAAGTGATCAAAACATGGTATTTTTGTAAAAAAAAATAGGCTATGGTATATGCACAGAGTTTAATATATATTTTTTTTAAATTATATGTGTCTATATGTATGTTTGTAGGTTTAATGTGTGTGTATATGTATAATGTGTAGGCTATGACTATATGTGCACGTGTATAAGCTATTTCTTTTGTTTCTTTTATTTTTTCTTTTATTTTTTCTTTGTATCCATTGGCTATATCCTTGGTATAATCAGTTTTATATATGTTGTTTGTACATTCTGTTCTGATCAATGAAAATAGAAAAGAAAACACGAGAGCAGGTCAACTACCATAAAAATTTACATAGGCTACTTACATAAACTTAACTCTGTAGGAGTTAACAATCTCCAGAAGATGGCAGCAATGTAACACCAAAGATGGCATGCTGCCATTAAACCTCAAAGACAAAGAAGAGTTGACCGTTCCAGGAAAAACAGTAGAAAGTTGTAAAAAGACACTGAATAGTATTAGATGTTTGAAGGGCAGAGAGTAGGGAGCAAATAGATCTGCTTTGAAAGCTATCTATATTGGTACATCTATGAATCATCATCAAAGACATTAGTAAAAAAAAGTTGGACACAATCCAGTATCAAGTTTTGAGACTGTGCGATGGGCCCATAGAGACAAGCATGAACATACTGGACAAACTGAGGAGGACATAATGAGAGTCATCTGAGGTTATTAAAACCATGCTGGACAATAGAGCACAAGGTCATTGAGATAGGAACAGCTGATAAAATGTTAAACCTCTTATCTATTGTCCCACCATGGATTCCAGAAGAAGTAATGGTCGATGTTAGAGGAGAAAATAGTTTAAAAAATTAAAGCAAAAAATAAGTCATTAGATACATTGAAGGACATTATTCTGTAAAAGTTAAAGTGTATACAGATGCATCTAAAACAGTGGATAATAGAGTAGGGATAGTGTTTATTATTCCAGACCTAAATATAATGTTAAATAAGAGAATTAAAGATAACTTAACAGTATATACAGGGGAACTGTTAGATATTCTACTAGCTCTAAGTTGAAAAAGTTAGAAAAAGTCAAATCAGTTTTAGTAGGTTCTGATTCTGTTAGTACATTAACATTAAGTATCACATACATGCAGTCAGATAGGAGACATGACATTGTGCTTGATATAGCTCAAATGATCTTCAGAATTAAGAGGGCAGGAATAGAAGTTAAATTCATATGGATTCCCACATATAGGTGTACAATCAAATCAGAAATTAGAAAAGAAATGTCATGAAGAGTGGGATAGAGAAAATAACAGCCAATACTACTATTGCATTCAAAGAAAAGTGGAGAAATGAGCGAAAGCAATAGAAATAGAAAGGAGGAGGACATGATAACAAGGATGAGGTTTGATCAGTAATCTGAACATCATGAACATGCTACTGGTAGATGTGTGTATTGTGGGCTGCAGAAAACGGTGGTGCATGTATTTTTGCACTGTCCTAGTTACCAGCAAGAGAGACAGACACGTAATGTTATACTTGGAAGGAATCGCATGACACCTGGCTTGAAATAAATGTTGCAGAAGACTTCAGCGGATGTGGGACATAGGGCCATTTTCAAATGTTTAGAAAGCACAGGAGAATTTAGCAGTAGAATTTAATGTAACCGCTCTGATCCACACTCCAATCCAGCAGGTGGCGGTAATACGCGTAAAAGCTGTTTGCCAACAGTAGAAGAAGAAGAAGAAAAAGCGTTGGTTCCTGCCGGCTCCCTCGGATGGTTAGGACTCAAGAAAGTGTTAAGTTGCTAAGAATGGGTGCTACTGTACCCGAAGAGATGGAATTAATTGAGAAACACGAGGAAATGTGAGTATATCGTCTGTACTATGAACTAGTTTAGATCCAGTTTTACCGAAGCAGAGTCAGTTAGGTGGTTCTCCCATGAAGACTACAGCTGTCATAGTTAGCTAGTTTGAAGGCTGTAGGTTCATCCGCATCAGTCTCTCTAATTCAGTATTCCCTGTGATTCTTTTTAATTGTAATCGAAGCCATATAACACTGTACAGTGAACATGGAGTGATTTGAGTCCATAGACTGTTAATGGACGTAGCCACCGCGACGTCAGCCAGTGGTTTGTGGACTCCCGTCTTGAAGCCTCGAGTTTGCCATTATGACCGTCGCCATCTTGGATTTTTGGAGCCAGAAGCTTAATACCATGGCCAGAAGTGATGAGTGCCTTGGATGTATTATAACAGCTGGACCGGACATGGATGAAAGTGCACAATTTAGGAGACTTGGGATGAAGCTTTACCCATGGATGTAACTTAATGTCATTTATGGTCGCTGGAAGCTCGTTGCTTCTCTTTTCTGCTCTTTTGTAAGTGCGGGTTGGACTGAGCCCTCCGTGTGTGGAGCCCCAGAGTAGAAACACACAGTAGTGGAAAGATGACAACTGAAGTCATCACGTTACTGTAAGTGCATAAAAGCTTCACGAGTAAACAGCCAAGAAGAGTTATATTATAAGTTATATTATATGTATAATCGGACATCTTTTTGGAGCCAGTGGAGTTGCTGTGTCTGGGTGGGGAAAGTAAAGAGCAGCACTTATCCCTGTTCATGGTTTTATCTCTATTTTTTAATAAATGAACATTCAGATCACTGACTGTGGCTATATTATTAGTCGGCTAGATAATGTCAGATGTATGTTTAAATTATTTAAACAGCACAAATCTTGTATAGAACTGATTCTGTCCTGAGCTTTTTGATCCATATAAGCAGTTGATCACTATAAGCTATTTCCACTGTATACATTTAAACACAGCAGAAGGTCATGGTTCCTACTTTATTTAATTTTCTTTTTGTCGTCACAGCTTGAACAACAGATAAATAACTTCAAAACAACATTGGCACACTTTTTCTTAAATTATAAATAGTAAGCTTTTAAATAAAAGGAAGTGATCGTGAATAAAACGGGAGATGAACTGAAATATTTGTATAAAAGTCCCTCACATTTCATCTGTTTCATGTTTCCCAACACGGACAAGTGATGTGAGTGTGAAAAGATACTTGGAATGGAACCGTGTTTTGGGAATCTGTTTCCGTCTGTTGTACATTCTTTGACATACTTTGGCTAAATTAGGCTTGACAGTAAGCTTGCCACGGAGCAGGCTAGTTCTGCCGAATAAGTTACCATGGTTACTGAGCAAGCTGCAATGATGGAACAGAACTCTCACTTAAATTAGCGAGGCTTTTCCTTTATCCAGCTTGATGGAACACTTCCTGGAATTACCCGCTTGTTGTTTGAGACCCACGTTTCTAAACAAACTAATGTGAATAAACAAACAAACATGAGATTTATTGACAATAAGAAAAAAATCTAGAAATTTGCCAGACTTATCCTTTTAATTTTGTTAACTCAATTCATTTTGCTCATGAAATGTAAAAGTCATTTTGTTCATCTATCTATGTATTGTTTGATACACCTGAGTGAGATCACATGATCAGTGCTCTCATTGGGGATTATTAGTGGAATATGGAGGCTGGTAGTGTCTCTCTGACACAGTTGTGTTCTCCGCTGTGTGTGGCAGCAGTTTAGGAAGGAGAGCACAGCTGCTGGAGCAGATGGAGAGCCACAGAGAGCAGCTGCAGATCCAGAGGAAGCAGCAGTTGAGGGAGTTTGAGGCTGCTCGCCACAGGAACAATACACTGCTGCAGGTGAGGAAGGACACATGGCTGCCCTACTTAGGTGCTCCTACTTTGCCTGATGAAAGGCCACACTGTGACTGACTGACAACTGCTTGACTAGCTTTTTTTTTTTTTTAAAACAATTGATTAATTGATTACTCAGCTGATTGAAAATGAATCTACAATTCATTTTATCAATCAATGAATTGTTTGTGATGTGAGGGTGAATGGCCTGTAGTCCTTGAAAATCCTCTCCAGACATCTATTAAGACACATAAAAATACTTTTCCACTTCAAAATCCTTCAAATGACATCTCCTCCTTCTCCCTCATGAAGAATTCCAGAAGCTATGAATATGCAAATATTGTTTGTTTCAAAAGTTTTCCTGCTGGACACAAGATGTCTCTAACTTCACTATAAAGTCTGTTCTCAGTGCTCTTAACATGTGATTTTCAGTGATGAATGTGAAAACACACTCTGCAGATCCATCAGTCTGTATAGTGAAAATCAAACATCCAATTGTAGGGGGCAAGAAGAACAACATCTTTTTGAGTGGAGGGGGGACTTGAAGATGATTTATCTTTGGGTCTGATACCACATGAGATCATTTCCATATTATGGGAATAAAATATCATCGGAGACTGGAGCCTCTCTAGGATTTACATGCTCCAGAAATGTGGTAACACCTTCCATAATTATTACAATATTGCACTCAGAAAGAAATATTCTCCCAGAAGTCATAGCTTTCAAAAAAAGAGTAAAATGAATGAAATGCATCAGGCCATCCTCAATCATGTAGATGTTCCAACCTCATCATTTGCCTATCACTATCTGATTAATTAGGACTTTAAAGTGAAGTTAGTTAGAAGCAACAGCAGACTGTACAACACACACACACGTTTGTCTTTATATCCTTGTAAGGACACTCATTGACATAATACATTCCCTAACCCCTTACCCTAACCTGAACCATCACAACCTAACACTTACCCTAAACTCTACCTAAATCCAATCCCTCAACTTGTCCTTTGAAGTTGTGAGGACCGGCCGAAACATCCTCACAACACAGAAATGTCCTCACGATGCAGGTTTTCACATGAAATTGGTTCTCTGAAAGATAGAAAGACATGCACGAACACAGTCTGTTTTCCTCGCTTTCACGTTTGTAACTACAGTAATTGTGTATTGAGCTCTGAGCTCTGGTGATAAAAGTGTGTGAGCTCCACTCAGTACTGTGCCTGAACACATCCTGTGTAGACACTGACAGAGGACTGAGGCAGGTGGAGATAGTGGGAATGTGGAAATGGAAAACTGAGGCCATCTGGCAATGTCATTAATCAAATGTTTTCAAAAAGTGTTATTCTTGGAAGTAAACAGTGACAGTCAGGTTTGGTAATTACAGGGCTTATTCAGATTAGTTGTGAATAAAAGGTGTCTGCTCTCTGTTACTGCAGGATTTACAGAAGATAGAGGAACGCCTCAGAGGGAAACAGCTGCCCCATCCAAATCTCCTCGCTCTGGAGGTAAGAACTGTTTGATCTGTGAAATGATGTGAAGTTTGTGACGGCAGTCTGCATCACAAGTTCACATCTCAGGTCATTTAATCCATAAACTGTTCATACAGTAGCTGTTTGTCATGTAAATAAGCAACATTCAGGTAAGTCTGTAGGCTGAATCCATATGCAGTTATTCAAAACATCTCTTTGAGCTCCTCTAGTTAAATCATGATTTTCCAGATGTGGCCATAATCAATATAAACTCTAAATGCACACTTTGCAAAACTTTGGTTTTCAAAATAAATCTACATGTACAAAAATATTAGTAGATTTTCTTATGAGAGGTAACTTACAGACTAATCCTCATTCCATCAGAGGTTTGGGCAATATGGCAAAAAATATGATCACAATCATTTTTTTTCAAATTTGATCAGTATTGATATTTATTGAATATCAGCACGTCATTGGTATTTGCTGATAAAGGCTTTAAAATGAAATATCAGCTATGCAAAGCTAACCTTGACAACCCAGCTGTAATTTGACAGCGTTGTGTTAAGAACATAGACTAACTTATCAGAGATAACTGGCAGGGTCTCAGCCACTGTATTGCAAGTTGACCCCCTGCTGGGCCTAAACATCGGGGGAACTTACTGACTGCGCTTAGAACCAGAACCGGAACAACCCGCCTTCCATCCGGAGTGAGAATCAGCGAGAGCAGGCAGAGATCCTGAGAGTTTCTGCTGAGAACGATGGACTGAGACCTGGGGAGACATGAGAGCAGCTGCTGGCTAACAGTTACAACAGACATCTGACTCTGCTGCTCTGTGCTGTGACTCTGCTGCAGACTCACAGAGCAGACACTGAAGTTTATAACTGTAGTGTCAGTCATCTGACCAAGTATACTTCCTCTGGAGCACGATCATGTTTTGATTCAGAGCACGCACAGAGAAGAGGGACTGTTCACTAACGGGTCCATTGTCAATGTGTTTGTGAGCAAGAGAGAGAGAGTGCAGGGCAAGAGGGCTGAGCGAATCAATGCACTGTACGCAGCTTTACTATGAAATAAAATTTTACCCATTTTAAATAGTAAAAAAAAATATGTGGTGGTGATTGTTGATATTGTGGCGGGCCGCCACAAATAACTGAATGGATGGGAAAGCCTGTCCCAGCTAGCCTGGCTCTCTGTGTAGATCCAACCAGAGCTCAGAGCCCCAGTTTGTTATTAGTAGTAGGAAGAAGCAGTGGGTCTGTCAGGCAGCTGAGTGAAGCTGAGCCTGCGGCGGAAACACCAGAACCATCAGGGTGAAACAGTCCGTGGAGGAGCTGCTGTGTTCAGCTGCACAGATAGGAACCAGGACGACTTCTTCCTCATTTTGGTTTATAACGGCGGTTGGCAACCAGGTTCATTAAAGTTTTAATGCTGAGCTCCTGAACTCCAGTCTTCCTAAGTTCTTCCTTCATATATTGTCTTTCTTGATCACACTTAGTTCAATCTATGATTGCATGTGTAAATGTCTCCTCAGCCAGGTGGAAAAGATATGTGCATATATCGCTATCTGCACCGAGATGAGTTTGAAAATATTGGCATATTGGATATCAGCAAAAATTCCAGTATTGTGCATCCCTATAATTAATCAATAATATTAACAGGACAGCTTTTGTTGTTTCTCTTTCAGACAAAATATTGGGCGTCTGTGGAAGAGTCCACCCCGGCCTGGGAGCACTTCCTCCTGGGTAAAGGCCCACACCCCACTGACGACCCAGGACAGCCACCCAGGAGAGCCAAGCAGAAACCCGGCACAGCTAAAGACCAGGGCCTGCCTCCTCGCCCCAAACCCAGGTCTGCTAGATAGGTGAGCACTGATTCTGATGGAGACTTACCTTTTGTTGGTCACATGATGCAGATGAATACAGGGCTGTTGATTCTAAGAGGAGATCACCAAGCCAGAACTAAAAAAAATGAAGCTCTGTCCACTTGTGAAAAAAAAAACCTTTCAGTGGAAGGTTAGGACACCAGTGTTGTGTGCATCTTGACAGTGAGGAGGGGAACTTAAACCTGAAGCTTGAGCACGACTGAACAGTTTATCAGGTAGTTCTAAGAGTTCAAATTCACCACTCATCACACCAGAAATGATAAAAGCATCAGTGTGCTGACCTGATATTCTGAACGGTCCCGATGTGTCGTGAAGCACAAGAGTTCCAAAGTTCTACTATTGGTAAATAATCTAACTTTACATTATATGAATGTGAGCTTGTTTTTCTGACAAGGACTGCTGACCTTCAGCACTACTGGAGAGTTTTCTACAGAGTTCTAACTGAGGAGAGCTGTTAAACCAGAATGTAGTAGTGCAGTGCTGTGTAAAAACCACTAGAGGGAGCGAGTGTCATAGATAAAAGAGAAAAGCTGGTTTAGAAATAGTTTAAATACAATATTTAGTTACAATAAATGATTTTTATTTATACATTAGTCTGTTTCTGTCTCTCATTCTGTATGTCAGTGTCCCATAATTCAACTGAAATAAAAGACTGAAATAATCATATAATTATAAAATTTTTACAATTTGTCAAGTTACCAATAAAATCCTCAAACAAGGACAGTTGTGTTAATATTAAATATGTGGGGCCTGTTACTCAGGAGTGTATCTGGCTGTAGAACTTTACATGTGAAGTACTCAGCAGGATGTCACTGGGTGATATGATGCAATCTCATCACTGTCGGAAAATTCATCAGTACACTTCTGATTATGATAAATTTCACAGTACGGTAAATGTACGCAAAGAACAGTGACATGATAAACATGATATAGTTATATGAGTCTTGTACATTAGAGACATTACACACTGATGGATTAGAGAAATACAATCTTGTCTTGTACAATCAGACGCTGCACTGCAGGATCCACGGATCCCTTTAGCTGTTCCAGCTGCACTCTGAAGTGTTTTTGGAGCTTTGTCAGCTGCTGTTTACAAAATGAGCCCATGCAGTATGACTGCTTCCATTCAAGGGGTTACAGGGGTCACAACAACACATCCCACATCATGTCTGGCTGATATCATTGACCTTGTGTGTGTGTGTGTGTGTGTGTGTGTGTGTGTGTGGAAGTACAGAGCAGAGACACAGAAGTAATGAGAGGAACATTCCACTCATTTGTCACCAGATGCAAAAAAGCATAGCACCTGCTTCTTCACCGCCAGGGTGGATGAAGCCCCACCCCTACCCCCCCCCACCCATCACATTCTACGTCTTCTCTCTACACCACCAGAGACGGCAGCCCCCCTCCTACACTTTAACCCCTAATTGTCTGTGATCAGACCTGCGCTGGGCTGACGCGGAGTGGCGGCTTGACAAACGCAGTCATCCGGACAGCCAGGGTTGAAGCGGCCGGTGGTTGGCAGCTGCCCCGGCTCCTCAGCTGGGGCCCCAGTGCAGCGGACCCTCAGGCGGTAGCAGCTAGCCACCGGCCACCACCGACTGACTGGACCAGTCTGGGTGGCGGGGGTGCCGGTTTGGTGAAGGAGCAGGACAGGGGGGCGAGTGCGGTGAGGTCAAGGGCAGGATTTAAAAGAAGGAAGGGGTAGGGGGGGGGAGGTATTTGTGTCGTGCATCCAATCATGGGTGACAAGATCGGGTGGTGGGAGGGTGAAAGGGGTGGGGGGGGGATGAAGATGCGATGTAGCGAATTATCTAAAAGGGTTTTGAAGAGTACGATCTGGAGCCCTTCCAAATGACTAGCCCTGCATTATGTATTCTAATGGCAGAGGCCCCCAGGCTGCAGGAGCCCGAGTCGCCACTGTTGCTGTCACTGACCAGACCTCGGCTCACCCTGCCAGCCACCCACAACAACAATGACCCCTCAGACAGCCCTCTGTCTCCAGTGGCGTGGCATGAATCCGGAGCCACAAGATTATGCAACGCAGTTCGGCTATTGAGAGCCCACTGAGAGCCCTGACAGATAATTGGCTGAGCCCAAAAGCCGTGCAAATGGTTAAGTGTCGACTCCAGTTGATTGGATAATGGGTAATTGCACGCTGCATTTCATTCAGTGATATGCTGCGGGTGTAGCGGGGGCAAGCGAAGGGGAGGGAAAGAATGGAGGAGGGAAAATATTTTGGCGTGCTGCGTTTTTTGCAGCCTGTTATTTCACACTTCGAGTCTGTTTCATTTGTTTAGGATCTCGAGCCCGGAGAGATCACAGATTCGTATCAACTGCCGACGCGATTTAAATTGCAAATGACATTTTATTGTTGAATAGTAAAAAATTTTTCATTTTCTTTTCTCAGTTGAAGCATTTCAGACTTCACAGATGTGAGTGTC
Source organism: Thunnus albacares (assembly GCF_914725855.1). NCBI lineage: Eukaryota > Metazoa > Chordata > Actinopteri > Scombriformes > Scombridae > Thunnus > Thunnus albacares. The sequence goes on along the minus strand of NC_058109.1, from coordinate 35,621,172 downwards.
GGTGCCTGGTGGCGCTGTTTGAGGCTTTTCCTCTGACCCTGAGCAAAGCTTGTAAATCCAGAGTCTCTCCTTTTGATCATGGCATGTCACCTCCACTTAAGAGCCCGGGCTGCCAGCTCTTTGTCTTTCCCTTCACAAGAGGCCTTGACTGTTGTCATGTTGTCTCAAATTAAATAGAAGGCTTCATGTCATACACTAAGAGGAAGCAACACTGGCCTTAAGGTAGCCTGGCACAGCTCTCCCCCACGTCCACCGCACAGGCTACAGTGTAACGTTTCCTCTTTAACGGCCCCTCGCCTCACTCGTCCTCACTGTAATCACATACCTCTCTGCTCTTCCCCCAGATAGACTAGAATATACTGGAGCTGCATTATTGCTGGTAGAGGAAGTCTGGTGATGGGGGGGGGGGGAATCGAGCTCGCTGAATTCCACTTCAGTCACTGTATTGATCAAGCTTCCACGGATGTCTTTCTGCCGTCGCCTGGTAAAGTCAGAATGTGCAGTGCGATTCATATCGACTGAGGGATTAAGCGGGCAGCTGAAAGGACACGTATGAATTCCACGTTCGTGTTCTCGCGCCTTTTGTCGATATTGATTCTCCCCTCGGCACGGAGCCACACACGGCACCAGCATGTCGTTTGATTCTTCATCAAGTCTTTTATTGCACTCTAATCAGTTTACTATCACAGACACCACTCAAAGCAAACACTTCAATTGCTATCTTACTTAAGAAAAGGTACCGTGCACTCAGTGGAGATGAGAGTGGAACATCTTTACACTCATACACCACACTCACTTACTCTCATATTCAATTATAGAAGCTGTTTTGGGCACACATCTATATTCTTATCTCTCATGTTAGAGTTAGAAATGGTTTAATAAAATACATGTTGCCCCAACATTGTATTTCTGAACACTGTCCATCATCAGCTTTATCTAGACATGTAGGATCAGTTTCAGTGTCTTTGGATAAAAGGTGTTCAAAAAGTGTCAGAATTTAACAAGTATTCTGTCTGGGCAGAAAAATCCAAATCTATGTTTGACTTGTAGCATTAATGACTGGATTATTAGTAATAGTGTGTCAACAACAGCAGCTCAGTGTTCCTGGGAATTCCACTCATACTGGACCATTCTAGGAGTCACGGTTTACACCCAGTGCCAGCGCTGGGTGTCATTACTGGAAGTCATGTGACTTTATAGAGAATTGTACTTAGTTTTTTTTTTTTTTACCACTTATTTGCCTTCGCCACAGTCTCTCCCTAACTTTAACCACACACACACACACATTATAGAAAACCATTTATAAATCTTGACATTAAACATGAACATTAATGACTTCACTTGGCTAAACTAAAGCTAACAGCAGTGAAGGCAGCCAATCACAGAGGAGAATCACTGATTCAGAGGAGGACATTTATGAAGAGATGAATCTGAACTGTTGATCCCTGTGGAAGATATTTTTTTTAAAGATGCTTAATCTATTTACTACATTTATTAAACCTTTATACGACTTCAGTCATGTTTTTCACTCCTACTTCAGTATGAAATATTATTTAAGCTGCCGTTTCAAGTAAAATCTTTTTTTTTTTTTTTTTTACACTGAACGCTCATGCTGGAGTGACGCCAGCTCGTTGTGTAGCAGCATGCGGAGTTTCATTCAGACCGAGGGGTCTTTTTATAATTGTGTGAGCCAGCAGAGTGGTTCATCATTAACACGGTGGCCTAAAGTGAAGGAGGAGAGGACATTTCCCAGCAGGGCCAGGTCAGGTCAAAAGGATTAACCGTGGCACCGGACATCCCCAAATCAACTGATCCTCCCACAACAATGACACACTGCTTTAATGCCACTAGAAAAGAGCCGAGTGCAGCCGGAGCGTGAGGGAGAAAATGGCTCGTTGGTTTTGCAGTAACAGAAAACCAAATTTAATTTGCTTGTAATTAGCTGGACAAAGATTTACATGTTTGAAAAAGGTTGTGTTATGTGTGCTTTGATTTGTCTGCAGTGATCAGTTATATGGTTTTTTTTTTTGTTTGTTTGTTTGCCCAAATACCTCAAATACCTCACCTTTGACCTGTCATGTACTGTCAATTAAAAAGACAATTACATCTGATTACAAGAGCCGTGACACTGTTTACATAAAAGTTGGTAAGTATTTTTAAAAGATTTATTGTAGTAGACTTTTTACAGGCCTGAATGTGAATGATCATGTCTGAAATATCTGTTGCAGATGCAGGAAAATGTGTCAGACTTTATAAGGATGATGATAATGTTAGAATACAGTGATGGGCTCATGTGCTAAAAAAAAGGTTGAGAAAAGATGTGACTGCAACTAATGATTCTTGTCATTATTCTGTCAATTATTACTTTTTAATTGATCAATTGTTTAATCTGCATGAATGTTAGAAAATTGTGAAAATGCTCCTAACAGTTTTCTAAGAATCCAAGGAGACATTTGTGCTGAATGAATGACTGAAATGATTAATCAGTCGTCAAAATTGTTGACATTTTTTCAGTTCAGGAGACAGTGTTGGTGTTTTACCAACACTGTAAGAAATGTGGCAGACAAGCAGTGACTTGCAAGTTTTGGAATGTTTTTTTTTTGCTCATGAAACGGGTCAAGCATGAATAGAAATGCCTTTTATCGTCATCCTTCCTTGCTTAGAAACACCAAAACCTGGTGGGGTCAGGCCTGCATCACCCTCCTCCTCCTCCTCCTCCTCCTCCACCTCCACCCAAGAAGAGAGACGGGAGATTCCCCCCTCAGCTCTTCACCCTCCAGCTACACACAGATATGGAGGGACGGACGGACAGACGGATGGAGGTCAGAGAGTGGAGTCTTTGACAACAGATCAGCGATGAGAGTTCCCTCCCTGCTCAGTTCCCAGCAGCCCCACCACTTCCCCTTCCAGCCACAAAGCACCTCCCCGGGCCCACCGTGCCCTTGACATGCCAAGGCAGGCACATCCCAGGGACAAGCTTGCTCGCCGCTGTCTTTAAGACATTCTGATGAGGTTTTTGGTTGAGAAAGACTCGGGGTTTGACTTTGTAAAAGAATCTAAATGAGGTGCAAGTGAATGGCGCGGCTGTTCCATTTGAATCTTGTGTGTACGGCCCGCTTCTTGAGTGGCTCATTTTCATGCATCACACCCTGGATTCCTCAGTGCTCAGCCGCCCCCCCCCCCCCACACACAACACATTCACTGCTATGTTTTTAAGCCAAAGCAGGGTCACTGACACTTCTTTTCTTCATCAAACATGCAGCAGGCCTGCTCTTGATAAGAAATATAAGATGATTTCATTTCTGTGTCTGTAAACATAAAGTCTCATCATTTCTAAATTCCATTGTGACTGCTTCCATCCTCCGTCCTTTCAACCGCTTCTCATTTAAAGCAGGAACGGAGCCAAGGAGTGAAGTGAAGCCACTGCTCATTAACCCCTCAGTACTTTACAATGAATCCTGGAGGCTCATTGTACCAAAGGGCCAGTGCTTCCCTAACGAGGGCCAGGGGGGGTTCTAACATCAGGGCCAGTCCAAGACTTTTAGGGGCCATAGAAAGATTTAGTTTGGTTTTAACTTTGCCCATTGTGCCAGCATAAAATAAAAAGAAAGAAAGAAAAGCCATGAATACAGGAAAACTTTTCTTTTCCTTCATTTTCCCTTCTTTCCATTCACCCTTCTTAAAAAGTTCAGATATTAAGATGGATGGATATTAAGTATGAAGATTGTTGCTGAACATTAACATGTTAAAACTGTAATTTAAAGAATCCAGAAACAGTTATTTTTGACTTTTTAAGCAGCTGGGATATCCTGTATCCTACAATACTTCAAACATCCCACCATGAACATACAACCGTTTAACACAATGTTGTCTTAACCATTTATAAGTATCCATGCAAGAATATTCTATATTATAAAAAAAACCTTTCAATATCATGTTCATTATCATGTCCTCAGAATGTTAAACCTAGATCAATAAACCTTTTGTGGGAAAAAAATAGTGTGTGTGTGTGTATATGTATATATATATATATATATATATATATATATATATATATATATATATATATATATATATATATATATATATATATATATATATATATATATATATATATATATATAATGACTGCACAACATTTGATATGCTGCCAGACACACAGACTGAAAATACTGATTCACTTCTCCTGCCATGCAAAGACATCTTCAAACCTCCAAACACTCAACATGTCAAGACACTGAAATGATTTCAAATATTTCTACTTCAAATTAAAAGCAGTGAGCACATTTTTCTTTTAAAAATCATTTTTCTAGTTTGTATCATGAGACAGCAGGATGCACAGACGGAAAACACACTTCTTTTTGCATTTTTTTCCCCCCATTAATATATTACAGTTTAAAAAATGGTCGTAAAACTGTAAAGTTGTTGGCTTTTCAATTATTTTCATTTTGAATGTATTTGATAATAAAGTTGAAGTGATGATGTTGTGTAGATATCCTACAGGTCAGTTGAAAGGAACACACTGATATTCTCAGTCAGTATTACAGTAAATGCTCGTGTTGCTCTCCAAATGGCCCATCGCAGAGCTTGTATTAATGTTATGAGATGTTGTGGGAACGTTGTCTGCTGGCTGGTGTAGTGACACCAACTGTCACCCCTCTACCCTCTTCTAAAGAAAAAAAAAAAAAAGCTTTACAACAGGGACGCTTTAATTGGAATTTCATGTGGGCTAAACTGAGGGGAAACTGATGTAAGTTAACATTTGGTAGACTTAATTGGTCCTTTTCTTTCCCTCCTCCTCGATCGGGCACTTACGGGCTGCTGCTGAAGCTTCCCCGCTAATCTCCCATTTACAATCAATTCAATCGGCCAGACAAAAAGTCCGCCTCTCTCTTTTCTTCTCTTCCTGTCTCAAACGAGCTCCTTTGTAGCCCGTAAATTGCCTGAATCCCCGGTGATCCCCCCTCGGTGGCGGAGGGAGCAAAAAGAAAGATGTCCCTCATGTTGTTGACAGTTGATTAGCGCGCGCTCCCGGGCCGCTCTCTCGCTCCTTTTTCCTCCCCACAGCCCCCTAATCTCCTCCGCGTGGGCGCGCACTAATTAAAGCGCCAGTTCGCCAATTAACGTGTTTGTGGATGTTGAGGCGGTTGGAGAGGTGCAGAGGAGAGAGGGGGGGGGGGGGGGGTAAAAGTGCAGAGAAAAGGACAACCTGCTCGCCTTTAGGTTGTTTACTGCGCCGACATTGTTGTTCATGTTCCGCAGCCTGCAGGCTCTGCTGGCCTCATGTGCACACAGGCTGCTGTGTGTATGTGTGTGTGTGCGTGTGTGTGTGTGCATTGCTCTGGATAGAAGGGAAACTTGCTCCTGTCATATAGCGCAGAAACATATTAGGTAGGCAACGCTCTAAATGTTGTATGAATGGAAATATGCGCTCACTCACGTGTGTGTATTTATCCGCTCTGAAGGAATTTGTGATGATCGGAGCGACGCAGAGGACGCATCTTTGTTTCTGTTCATTTAGAGGTTTATAATCCCAATTACACCTGGATTTTTTTAAAGCTGATGCTGTTATTTCTGGAGTTCATATTTTTCACATTTGACTTTTTGGACTCAACCTGAGAGATGAGTAGCCTGTTTATTTAGAGGATTATTGTGGAGAAAGCGCTTGAATCATTCAGTCGGAAGAGAACATTTTCAGAAATGTATGTTTTTATAATTTAACAGTTGAATTAATCAAGAAAAATGAAACAGTTGTCGTGTTTGTTGGTTATGATAAAACAACAATAAAAGCATGTAGTGCGGTGGGGGGGGGGGGGGGGGGGGGGGGGTAATCTAATGGATGACTTTATTCTACAAATAAAAATCACTTTATGAAACTTTGCAAATCAATGTTTCTCATCTCATCGTCCGTTCAGATCTCATTATCACTTCCATCCAGTGAAAACCTCGCATCTCCAGATTGTCGGATTGAACAGCTTTGTTGAAGCCCCCCCCCCCCCCCCCCCCCCCCCCCCCCAAAGGCTTTCATCAGACCAAGAGGTTACAGGCTTTTGTTAACAATTGTAATTTGAATTTGTCCACGAGCCCTATCGGCTGTTTTATTCAAGTTTCCAACTCACTGTGTGTGTGTGTGTGTGTGTGTGTGTGTCTGGTGCAGACTGATGAAAATAGGTGAGCAGGGCATTCATCATTCATCTGGCAATATTAGCCCTGTCAGGCTGCTGCAGGCCTGGCCGGCCCGGCTGAGCGCTAATTGGCTGTTAATAGAAAGAGCGCCATTTGGGAGCACGGACCTGCCTCTCGACAGAATGTGTGCAGGGATAATATTGTTCCAGGAGCCGTGCGGAGAATAACTTGTGCTCTATTAACGCGGAGGCCTGGATGAGGAGCTGCGGCCTGAGTGCTCTATTATCTCCTGTTCTGATGAAGCGGCTCCGGATGCGCCCCCCGCCCCTCCCCTTCACAATCAGGCCCTCCCGAGGCCGTTTAGCTGGTTAATGTAATTCGCTTTCAAGGGTCCATGTTATCTCTGATCATTTGCGCCATTACGCCGGAGTCAAGTGTAAATGCTGCATTATTAAGATCGTGTCTGTCAATAAATGCTGAGGCGAAGTGGCTGCAGAGTATACAGTAGAGCCAGACTGAGTCTATATGTGGGTTTCTAACTAAACACACACTAACTTTACAGCATATTCATCATAGGCTAATATATATATATATGCTTTAAATAGTGAGAGCATGACATGAGGAATTCATCCTGGCATTCACCTGTCAAATAGATTTGATCATAATGTATCATGTGACATGTGTGAGGTGTGTAGTTTATTGGTCCTGAGGTTCAAAACACAACAAATCTAATAAAGCAAGAAAAATACTCACATACAAAACAAATCAACAACAAATGTGAAGAAATTCACAACTGTTTATCAATTTCACTTTTTTAAACGTTGCTGTTTTGATTTGTTTTTAATCATCTTTTGCTTCCTGACATGCTCTTTCCTTTTTATTTCATTTAAATTGCATTTTTTCTTTTTCAGCCAAGTGTTATTTGTTGATTTGTTAAGAGTGTTCTGCACCTCAGGACCACAGCAGTCAACTCAACCACACACACATAGACAAATACAAATAAACTTACTCCAAAAACAACTTTCATCATATCCTTCAGTTTTTATTTTCAAATGCCTTCAAAAAAAATGGAAACAACATGGCTCAAACATTCAGTTTTCATTATAAGTTATAACTTATTTATTCACATTAACATTTTTTTCTGTGAAATGCACAACATATGAAGGTGCTCCCCAGACAATTCACATTTTAAATAACATTTTTTTTTTTTTATTTCCATAACCTATTATTTACAGTTCCATCATGGTAGACAGATCAGTTCTCCTTGTGTGACGCTTGTAACGGCAACTCAGGAAGAAGTTCTAACTGGACAGAGAAATCCCTATAATGTTCCTACAGTATGGGACCGAGTGTTAAGTGTATGATGTTGTTCTGGCCTGTTCTTTATTCCTAACTGAAGGAAAACTCTTCAGCATGGCTACAAATGCAGGAGCAGTCTTTTTTTTTTTTTTTGGAGGCCTCTCACACAGTCTGAGGTGGAATAATGAAAGGAGGGGAAACGGGCAAGCGCGGCTCAGCTCTGCAGCTCTCTGGAGGCCTCTGTGGCCGAGGAGAAGCTGTTGTCGTGCAGCTTCCTGATGTGTTTCTTCAGGTCGAAGTTGCGGCAGAAGCCTTTGCCGCACGTGGCGCAGGTGAAGGGCTTCTTGTCGTTGTGCGTGTGCATGTGGAAGGTCAGGTTGTAGATCTGGTGGAAGGCCTTGTTGCAGATGGAGCATTTGTACTGCTTCTCCCCGCTGTGTGTCAGCTTGTGGTTCTTGTAGTTTCCTGGAAAATAATAATAATAATTTTAAAATAAAAGCAATGAACGCATGCACAACCTGAAGATATTGATTGATTCTTTTTTTTGATTGTTTAATCTATAAAATGTTTCAACACATTTCATCACATGGTGACAGAGCTCAGAATGTTCAGATGTCAGCAGGTCAAAAACCCCCAAAACAAATCGTCACAATGGAGAAGTTAAAGAGAGAAGACGCTCATCATAACGGAACTAATCAATGAGTGTGAATAACATCACATCAAAGCAGCACAAACTCCACTGACTGCAAATGAAAATATTATATACATGTTCTTCTCCGTCAGTGTGTCTAATCTCAGGACGTTATATGTGACAAAATATACTTAGAAACAATATTAGATAACATGAATTAAAATGATGAATGAAATGAAATAATGATTTAAAATCAGCTTTGCTACTGAAACAGGGAAACAGACAGAATGATAGGATAAAAAAAGAAGAGCAAAAAATGAAAGATATGACCCTGAGAAATTAATCTGTAGAAATAAAAATCAGTGCAAAAAAATCATAAAAAGCATATTTCTCTGGTATCTTATTTTTCATTCATACATTTCAATTTCTGCATGTTCTCTTAATGTGAAACACATCAAAATAAATGTAATGAAATGATGCTACTTTTTATTCAAGAAAAAAAAAATGAAGCATGATAGAAAAATAATGATGATGCTTTCTCTGCATATATGTGATAGAAGGTGAAATAAGTGATAGATGTGATCTATTTAAAGGAGTGGAGACAAGCAGGAGGGGAGAGGCTGAGACACTGCTGCTGTTTACTGGGACTTTATAAGAAAGTGAGCATGAAAGAGGCCTCTTTTTTCTTCTCTTTTCTTTTCCCTGCCAAGGTCAGCAGTTCATTGTGAAGTTAGAGCCTCCTCAGTCGCTCCGCTCCGTCCAGCCTTCATTAATCAGGGTTTTGTGTGTCGAAGTCAAGAAGTTGTCAAACTTTGTCAAAATCAAGTGCGGCGACAACTCAACAACAAAAAAAGCAAAGCCCAGATTCCCAACTTTGCCGAGGTCTGGCAGCTGACCCAGAGCAAATGCTGCCGTCTTGAAGGGAGAATTAGTCCGTATAAAGTGACATGTCCTATTTCCACTGATCGCTTCATGCTCATCGGTGGGCCTGCAATTATTTCTCCTTTCATTACTCTCACAGATGACTGAGAGCAGCAGCGGACGGAGCTGCTTTTGCTCCTGCTAATGTTTGTTTCAGCAGGTTCCACACACTGAGGATTCCTTCACATGTGTACAGACATGGATTTTCCCTGCAGAGAGTTCAGCCTCATACTGACAGCTCAGCCCGCTTACAGGGGATTCCATCAGCATGGCACCATGGTCTATGTGTTTGTGAAGCGTTTCTATCCTGACACTGTGAGACAAAACATTGCACGACCTCATCTTCACAAAAATAAAAAATAGAGTATGGAGTAAAGGTGGTCACTGATCATGTTTCCCTATGAACAGTTAGTTCAGCCTGTTTTATTTATGTCCAACTAACCAGGAAACAAAGATTTATTATAAGAGCACTACAGCAACACTGTGAAATATTATCCAGCAGAGACAATATAATAAACACCACAGACTACAACCACAGTGCAGGAATTCCTGTTTTCTGTCTTTTTGAATTCTAAAAAAAAAAAATCATGTTTTCTTCCAAATATAATAAAATCTTCATGTGAGGTGAAATGATTTCACCTGTTTCTCAGCGCAGGAATTTTCTAGAAAGTGTTAACATCTTGAAACTGACAGATGATCGATAGATGTCAAGAAAAATGATGATGATGAGTGTGAAGTTCATTAATGTGGAAATAGATGAAATAATCTAACCACATGGCAAGATTTGTTTTTCTTCTTTTAAGAAAATAGATTTTAGGACAAAACACACGAGGAAATAAATATATTGATTTTGTTGTTGTTTTTTTCCTTCTTTGTACAAACACAGTTTGGAGACAGACAGACTCTATCAGCCGCTGAAATGATTTAATAAGCATATGAGGACAATAATGAAGCACCTTAAAAACATCAAGCAGGCCCCTGAATAACAGAGCTCAGCCTCTAGATGACTAGATGACTGATTATTTACCTTTCTGGTGGAAGCCTTTCCCGCAGAACTCACAGACGAAAGGTTTGTATCCGGCGTGGATCCGTACGTGAGTGTTGAGCGTGGAGCTTCTGTTAAACGCTTTACCACACTGGTTGCATTTATGAGGCTTTTCCTTCAGAGGAGAAATAAAAAAGAGTGAAAAAATGTTCAAAACAAAATAAAAGCAGAGGCGGGATTTTTGATGAGCTTTAAATTGACGTAGAGAGAAGAAAGAACCTGTGTGTGGATGATCTTGTGTCTGCACAGCGTGCTGGCCTGACGGAACCCTTTCCCGCACACTTTACACACGAAGGGCCGGGCCCCGGTGTGCACCGGCATGTGTCTGGTCAGATTGTAATGGGCGTTAAAAACCTGCGGGAAATTATGAAACACATGTTTTTATTATTAAGAATAATTATAACAACTATCGTTAGCGATTTAAGAGTTTCTACAGAACCAGAATGTAAAATGATGAATTTAGATAACCTGGAATTAAATCTGGCTGCTACTAAATCAACATTTTTTTTTTATTTATTTAGTTTGGGGGACAATTTTCGTTTTAATGAAAGTCATTTAATAGATTTTTTTTTTTTTCAATTACATTATTTTACCTAAACATGTTGAATCTAATGTAGGCTGCATTTAAAAACTGCAATTCCAAAACACTTCAATAAAAAGCTACAATTAAAAAAAGAAAACACTAAACTACTATATTTCAGATATATATATACTACACACACTTGATGAATTAATAACATTACCTTTCCACACACTTCACACGTGAAGTTTTTAGGTTTTCCGTCTGCCGCGCCGCTGCCGAGTTTACTGTGCGTCTTGACGCCGTTCTTCTCTGCGCTCAGGCCGTGGTTGTCCTTCACTATCTGGTCCAGCTGCCCCGGCAGATGTTCTTTGTGTGGGTACTGAGGTGTTGGCAGTTTCTCTGTCCCAACCCCGGCCAGCTTGGCGTTCTCCAGCAGCAAGAGTCTGTGGTGCGCCGACAGAGAGGCCTGGGCCTGCGGGCTGGAGAACCAGTGTCCGGCTAGCAGCTCCGATTGTTGGTAAGCAGTGTCCAGATAGTTGAGATAGTAGAGTGAGCCGCTGCTGGGCACGGCCAAGGCCTGGTGGATCACCTGCGGTTTCACCACCCTGCTGCCCGGCGTCAGCAGCGGCTGCTGCTTCAGTCCCGGCTCCGCTTTGCCGCACACGCCACAGTTCCCTTTACACGGCGCGGCTGCGGATCCGCAAAAAGTCCCCCTGAAACTGGCTCTCCACAGCTCCGAGTAGTTCATCAGCGCCTTGGCTTGGAGGTCGTAGCTGAAGGGCTGCAGTGGAATCATGCAGGGGATCGGGGAGCACAGCCCCAGCAGCTTCTTCCCCTCTGACCGCTCCTCCGAGCTCCCCTTCGGTTCCGAGCTCTTGGACATGATCCGGTCTATGGAGAAGGCCAGGGTCTTGGGAGCCGCGGACGGTCCGGTCCTACCGCAAGACATCACCGTCTCAAGAGAGGCAGAACTTGCCATTTTGTTGGTGTTGTTGTTGTTGTTGTTGTTGTTGTTTTCTTTACAGCAAAAGCAGAACTTGGTGTGAGCAACTCCCGGGGTTATAGTCCGACCCGCTCCTCCAGCTGCCCCGCGTCTTTTCACTCTCCTGAGCTTCCAGCAGAAAAGACAGGAGGACACATCAGTTTAATAAGCACCTTGCTGTCACAGTGTCACGCATTTGCATTCAAATGGCCATCCCTCCCGCAACAATAGCATCCAGGGGTGATGGATTAATGCTCATTAACTAGTGCACACAAAATTAACAGGACATTACAGAGCTCGTTAGGGAGAAGAAGAAGAAGACGGGAGGGAAAAAAAACAAAAAAAAAAACAAAACAAAAAGACAAACAAATGTTGCAGTCGGAGCTCCTGGAGAATGTGAGAGAATAAAAGTTGAGTCAGTGTTGGAGTTGAAGTTTACCTCTTGAATGGTCAGATGGGTGTAAAGAAACCAGCCGACTGCTCTCTGTCACATGTTGGCAGCGCCCGCCCCCTCCTCAGCGCGGATCACTGTCTCCTGACATCAGCGGGCACCCAAACTCTTAACTGGGTGACAGGGAGACGCCCTCATCAACCTGCACGCCCTCACACTAACTATAGAGGGGGGGGGGGGGGGGGGGGGGGTGGCACGGTTATATAGGCTACCATATGTCATCCGAGACATAAATATATGAAAGCAGTTCCTCCCGAAAAAAACTGAAAATATTATGATCACAATTGTGTTTTAATCATTTAACATGTAGACTGAAGACGTTGTGTAAATCTGCTGCTTTCATTCACACAGTAATCTTTTTTTTTTTTTTTTCAGTTTTGGAATTTTTTTTTTTTCCAGCAGAAAGCTGCTAATCCTCGGAGATGGGGTCCCTCCTTTTTCCACGCCGGCTTATACTTACTTACTATTTGTATAAATTCGAGGACGTCCAATTTCCACCTGTTTAAGAGCAGAGACTCCCTTTGGATCCTATTAAACGTTGTTCCTCCTTCCCTCTATTCAAAAGAAGCAATTTTCCAGAGCGATTCAAGGCTCAACTCAGCGCAGGGAGGGAAAAAAAAGAAAGAAAAAACACAAGCTCTTTCACTTTTAGCCACTAAAGCACTGCGTGAACCTGGTTTTGTGTTTTTTTTTCCTCCTGAAATAGAGGGACGGATTAAAGAGGGAGAGAGGAGGAAAAAGAAAAGACTTAGCTTGGCCAGAGGTATACAAGGACAAATGAAAAGAGAGGCTTTTTTTCCACCTCTAAAGAGGCATACAAGAAGTTTGCTGGAATCCACAGTGTTGTGTGGGAGTTACAATGAGCAGCAGCCTCTCTTCTATTTGCCACAAGGGCCGTGTTGAATTCATGTGTTTACAGGCCATTTTTACCTGAGAGACTCCCGACAAGTGAGCCGGAGAAAGGAGGCGGTAATGTGTAATGCAGGGAGAGTTCATACAGCGCGTCCGCACAGGACGAGGCAGGGCGGGGAATAAAAGAGGGGTCACAGGGGGGGGAGCAATATGGACAAAATGAGTATTGCGATAATTATCATAGAATTAGCTTCATAGATGTGAGATGATATGTTTCATTCAACATCGTTCATTTTTATTGAGTGTTTGAATATAAAAGCCACTTCGAGCTGAACATATTCTCCAGTGTTTCATATGATATGCTTTGACAGCTTTTGATAAAACTCATTTAGACATTTTTTTTTTTTTTTTGTTCAACCATCCTCATATTTCCATATGAGAATTTTATCAACAAGGTATTAGCCGTTTGGGTCATTATGAAACCTTCATCTCTGTGTTCAAAACATAATATGATCAAATAATATGATCCTTAGAGGGAAAATTCACATGTTACAGAAGTACAAGTCTGAAGAGGTAAGAAACTGATAAATAAATAAATAATAAATACAGCAAAATAAGAATGAAATACTCAGTCTATATACATGACATGAGGAGCATTAGGAAGTCATCAACACCCTACATAAAGGATTTATAAGTGGTAATGAATGGCTTTATTAATGCTTAATGAAGCATTTACTTCATGTTTTAGAGAGCAGTTGTGAGCCATTAGGAAGAACAACTTTTGAGTTGCCTGCTTGTGAAAAATCTTTCTGGCTTTTAATTCAACAGAAGGGGCATTTAACCACTGAGCTTCTAAGAAAGAGTTGCAGACCAAAATCCATTTTTTTATTAAAATTTCTACAGCTGCAGATTGGATGATTTATTAGAGAAATGAGAAACCTGTGAGCATTTAAACCAACATTTATAACTACATGAGGCTCATCACATGCCAAGGGACTTTTCACATTTTGGCAACCCAAAAACATGATCTTATTAATGGCTTCTAACTGATGTGTAAAGCATTCATAAAATATTTATTAAGCATTAATAAAGTCATTAGTCATGATTGAAGTTATTAGAAAGTGGTATCAAATATTCAGTCAGTATTAGCAGGAGCTGTGGTGCAGGGGAGGAACTGGTTATAATTCAAAGTCAAGTTCCTGTAAAGTTCATGTATCTGCAGTGTTGCTGTGTAGTAAAAGATGTAGATCCTCCAACAGTCTCTCACTAGAGGCCTATATACACAGAAGATTGTTTTGTTCTTAATTCATTTTTATTCTTTAGGAGATTTTCTAACTTTTGAAACCCTCACTTTCCACTTATCACTTTTTTTTTTAACTTGATTAAAATTATCTCACACTTTAGAGTGAATTATTCAAAGCCACTACATGTGTTTTTAGTGACTGTCCCATTCCAGCAAATTGAAATATTATATATGTTTTTTGTATCATTTTACTGTATACACATTTACCCGTAATTCAGGTTCGCTTCTGACACAGTTGGTATTTTTAGGGGTCTAGGCATCAAAGCTTCACTACTGGAACCATATTGTTTTTGGATTTTGCAGTCGTCACCAGAATTTAAAATAATGTTCTGTGAGTTTGAACATGATTGGCAGCACCACATGTGTGTAAAAATGCACACACCTGTAAAACCCAGCAGAGTTCAAGAAGCTATCAGCGTCTGTCAGTTGTTGAGGTTTTTTGTAGAACAGTTTCATGTATTTAGTACAGAGAGATATTGAATAAAGTGTCATTCTGCTGCTGATACTCAGGTTTCTCGTAGGAAGAATCCCCTTCTGTTTTTAATCACTGATGTTGAAGATGGAGGAAGGTGATGATTTACCTCAAGCCCTACAGACTTAGCCCAGCATGTTGCCATCCTATAACACTAGTTTTCCTGGTAATAACCTTAAAAAACGTCCCTACTCTGTTTTGTTTGACACCTGCATCTCAGCATGGAAGGATTAATGTCTGTTGTCTGTGTGCTACTCATATGTAAATGGGGCAAAAATACTCTAATTTGAGTTTATTCAGGCACAATTGGCAGCTCATCCACACAATAAACATTGATCCTATTGCTGTAACCCAGTCTCCCCTATTCAGCTCCAACAGCAATTAGCTCAAGCATTGATTTTAAGGGACTCTTGCTTCTTGCCTGCAGGCATGCGAGAGCCACAGAGACTGGCTGGATGTGGCAAACCTTCTCTCTACAATGTTATGATTTTGGTTTTTTTCAGCGCTGTGTTTTTTCAAACTCATTTTTTGATAGTATTAGGTTTTATTTCTTTTAGGTCTGTAACATTAGGTTTTATTTTGTTTCATTTAATGTATTATTTATTAGGTCTGTATCTGTCTGTTGGAATGAAAAATCCCTGTTTCTTCATTTAGAAGGCTGATGTGAATGATTTTTCCCACTTGGCTGTTCATATTTATGGTTTGTATGATAATAAGTGAATGAGGCACAAACACTGAGGCTAACAGGCACTGAGATAAATCAAAATGAATACAAACTCACATATCCACTGTGCAAATTACAAACCTTTTAAGTTTTTTGTTTTCTCTCTGTCAACATTTTGTTGTTCGCTTCAACTTGCCAGCCGGAGGATAAAGGTCATGCTGGGGTCAGAGATGGAGCAGGCCAGCTAGGTAGGCTAGTATTTTTGTGGAGCACAGTAACGAAAACAACCAAAAGAAAAGTAAGAACATGAAACGAATAAAATAGCCTGCTAAACTGACCGGACTGACTTTTCACTGATAATTCAGTGGAGTTCACTCAAGCAGAACTCTGGCTAAATAACGTTAACGGCAGCTGCTTCAATATGGATTTTACTGACCGGACTTACTGCTACTCTGCCTGTGGACATCTAGAATACATCAAACCTGAAAGGTGAAGACCTCCATGTGTTATAGTTGTATGGATATTATTTGGCTTTTTTGCTGAGTGTTATATTGCAGACTGTTGAATGTGTTGCATGACGGTGTGTCTTCTGTAGCCCACTTAGGTTCAGTGGGTGTTGGACAGTGTGTCTTTTGTGTTGCGATATATGTCACACTTGTTGCGTGTAATAGGGACCTATTATGCTCATTTCCAGCTCTGTATTTTTATTCTGGGACTCCACTAGAGTAGTTTTGTATGATTCACAGTTTAAAAAACGCCTTATTTATCTTCTTCTGGTGCTTTATGCAGCCCCTCAGTTCAGCCTCTGGCTCAGCTAAGACAAGCAGTCTTAGCTCCTGTCTCTTTAAGGCCCCCCTCCCTGATGAGCTTACTCTGTTGTGATTGTCCAGCTTTCTGGAAGCCTTCAAGGGGCAGCACTTATCAGAGTCATGTTAAGTTACCGCCAATGCAAACCCAACATTCTCTGCTTTACTGCTTCAAATTAAAAGTTTTTAAATAATTAAATAACGGGACTTCTGTTGTGAAGAATTTACAGGAAATGAAAGGTGTTCCTCACTGAATTAGCAGAGCTTCGAATTAGCAGAGCTTCAAAATAGCAGCACTAAAAACCAGTCGAAACAACAACATCTGGACATATTTGAAGGTTTTATGTTGAACGATCAGTTAGAAATAATGTAGGAAGGAACAGTAAAAGCAGAAACAGCCACAGTGATGATGATATTTGATGAAGAGCTCCAGATGACCAGCACACCTCCAACAGGTAAACTAGTCATTGTACTTTGCCTGCTGTGTAATTGAAAAACACTCACAGTGTGCTAGCTTGACTCGAGTCATGGCTTGGCATGACTACCCCCAAAACAATGGAAAAACGCTATAATGTTAGTGTTGTGCGCTGTGTGTGGGGCAGATGACCATAGAAAGAAATCTGTCACAAGCTGATGTCAGCTCCGGCTGAAAGTAGAAAAAACAGTTGGAAACCGAGTGTTCAGAGCAGTGTGAAGCCAGTGCGTTTTTGTTTACAGGGATTACTTCTACATACCTTTACCTCATTATTTGACACTTTGGCCACACTTAATATGAACATCTGACATTGTAATATTATATATATGACTGAAAGTAAAGAAAAGCTTAATAAGTCCCCTTTAAGGTTTGACATGTAGGCCTACACTCTCTGCTCACGGATCACTATTTTTTTCGTGATACCTTGCTGGTTGTAAATGTAAAATTAACTTACCATTACATACATTTTTATAATGTCAGATGTTTAGTTTAGACCAACTGTACTAAACAACCAAGTTTAAGTAGCCTACACCATCATTGACACCACTTGTCATGTTCCAAATGTGTTCATTTAAATTCATTTGATACTGAACATGAGAATAATTCACACTATTGTTTTAATAAAAGGGAATATTTTTACAATAATTTCTTCATATAAGACATAGCGGTCCTGGAATTGACAGCACAGTGTGGAACAAACTTGATGTTTCACCCATTATTTCATAACTTATTTATATGTGATTTTTTTGTGCTTGAAATAATTTTATTGGTGTTTTTGTGTTGGTTTGTTAGCAGCCCAATCTGAAGCTTTGACGTAGCAAAGCATCATTTCTTTTTGGAGCAGGTGTTACCTTATCGTAAACCTAACCACACCTGTGAACCCCCCTCTGGTGTCTAAGTCACCTTGAAACACCAAATCTCTCCATATATTCTTTAATAAACACAACAGGCATCCATGTCAACCTACTGCCAATGAAATAACATGCTGATAATGTGCCCAACTGTAGCCTCACACATCTCTGTACAGGAAATCACAGACAGTTGTCCTCACACTTTCCAGTCGCGGTGACAACTTTCACTGACGTTAAACCTGAGGAAATGAGACAGGAACGTGTGACTAGGGAGGGAATTCTCCCACGGAATTTGCGCATTTCATCTCACCAGTATTAACTGATTTCACTTAAACTTTCAGTCACATTGGATATTTTTCAGTGAAATTGATGCTATAACAACAATCTGTTAGACGTTATACTGTATCTACATTAAACTCAGGGAAAAATGTTACCAGAAAGTCACCCAAGGCTCAAGGTTCATTTTAATAAAATTAATTTTCATTATACCATGCAGGATTACACAGTGAAATTCAGTTTAAGTCCCCTCTATGCTACATGCACAGACAATGTATTTACATATTCAAATATTTTAAACAGAATAGAATAAAACAATCAGTATATGAAACTAAACGTATATAAAAGTAGCACCAACTAAGACATTTAAAATGAGAAGAACTATATTATATACAGTTACATATAGAAATAGTAAATATATACCCATGAGGTTTTACATATGTGCAAAATAAATGCAATATGTAAGTTATAGTGCAAGGGTAGTAGTGGGAGTGCGGATAGTGCAAATGTAGAGCAGTTGTCTAAAACTACCCAGAAACACCTTACTGGTTTATTTTTCCTTCAGTTTAATTTCCACTCTGCTCTGACTGAAAACCATCATTTTATAAATATATGAAGCAAGTTAGAAAGTATTTTCTACTATATTCACATCAGAAAACGCTTTTGGATAATTCTGATATTCCCTGACTGACTGAGAGAATCTATCCGTGGTATTCCAGTGATGTCCAGGAGAAAAGCCTGTGTGGTGGTTGTTTTATGTGATCTAGCAGGTTAGGTTTATTCATTCTGAATGTGGCTGTGGTGTGTTCATTCTTCCAAACTGCACTTTCCAAATCTTAAATGAGCACACAGTGGGCTTTTCTTTCAGTGTAGGCTGTGTACAGAACAGCACTAACAGTCAAAAATCTGTATGGTGTTACTGCTGCAGAAGTGCAGAAAATCATAGTCTTTGTACTGAGTGAGGCAGTAAATATGGCATTAGCAGACGAGGAAGAATTTTCAAAAAGGGTCATTCATGTGGAAAATAAATATTTAAGTTAATTCCCAACAATTTATTTAAGAATGAAAGTAACACAAGCTCCTTTTTCTTAAAATGAACACTTTTAATGTGAATTAATCTAAATCCTCTTAGAAAGTTTTAAATGCATTCAGAGGATCCCATGCATTGGAAATAAAGCTCACTCTAAGTTTTTGAGGCCAATACTGATATCGATATTTAAAAAAAAATCTTTAAATGATATATTGTCTGATATTCATTAAAAATGGATATTGTTACTGAATTGTGACCAAAATATGCACTGAGCAAGTTATTTTACAGTTAAAAACTTAATACTCTTAATACTCTCTGATGAACAAGCTAAAACACTGTTTCTAAATTAAATCAAAGATATCTTTGGCATTTTTGTACTGCAGTTTATTGCTACTTATTGGCTGACACGTGTCCCAGTATATCTGCAACAAGATAATATTGTGGCCAAGAAATTATACATTTCAAGTGCATTTCTTTTCTGTATGTGGGCAAACATTATGATCTAAATGTTGACTGATTGGTCTTCCTTTACCTACATGACTGTGCTTAGTCAATTCTCAATTGGTTGCCTCCAGACTTTAATCTTGAGTTTGCAAGATGAAATCTGGCTAATTAGTTAAATGAGCCAGTAATGGATACAGGCTCACTGGAGATGAGTATGGAGATTTTGATGTGTGACTTGAATTTCAAATCAATAACTGTTAAAACACCAGGGACAAAGTCTAGGACTTTATTGCTCTATCCTTGACAAAATCTGGCAAGTTGTCTTTTATAAAAAATGGACTAAATAAAATGGAGTATGTGTTTTTTTGACTGAAACTGTTGTCTGTTCACTTTGTACCAGCTTGATTAAACACAGTTTGGGCCATGAGACCTGTGGCAGTTGTGTCAGTCACTGAAAGAGGAAGCGCTTCCTGTTACAGAGCAGGATGTGATGATATGAACCTTTACCTTCCTGATGCAGTGATGGATACAAGACTCTGTGCTCATGTCCAGCAGCAGCCCAGAGGATTGTAGTTTGGTGTCCTCGTGGAGAGATGATCTCTAGTTCCTCTGCAATGTTTGAATTAAAACTGTAACAAAAATGTCACTTTCATAGTGCTATAGGTTGGCAAGTTCTCCGTGGTGGTCTAAGCTCCACATCCAACTCAAACTGACTTCTGATTAGAGCTTTTTCAGGTTGAAATGACTCCACATAAATGCATCGTGGCAGCAGTCTTTTCTGTCAATTCCATAGAGACGGAGTGGACTGAATAATTAGCTTGATAATGTAGCTGAAAGAGTGAAGTCAAGTAAAAATCACACATGCACTGGATAGGATACCTTGCTGTTCAAAGTTAGGATCTGCTGTCTTCCTGTTTCCTATCACTGAGACTAATTAAGAGTGACTCCTGGCATTTTACAGACAAACAATTAATCTTACTTATTACTCTGGAATTGTATCAATCTTTAAATGAATAAAACTTAATATTGGAATCAAAATCAGAACTGTGGTTTTGTGGCACCACTAACTGTAAGTGCTGACTTCATGTCCAGCACTCTGTCTACTTACTTCCTCCTTCTGTTCTGAAAGAAGAAGAAAAGTTTTTAGCGAAGGGTGCCAACAAAGAGGAAAACCCGGTGTGTCAAGGCGATGTGGCGTGTTTGTGCTGGGAACAGCAGAACTGACTGTTTGACTAGATTCCTGCGTGAGTCTTTTTGTCAGCCTGAGTTTCCGTCCTGAAGCACCATAGAGTTTTTTTTTCAGCCTGTCATGTCTTCACCTGTCCTCCTGAGCACCCCCTGCCCTCCCCGCCCCACCACCACCACCACCACCAGCTGCCATGTGGCCTGTCACACTGTCTCGCCTCTGCTGCCACACACATGCAAGAATATACCTACATTCGTTTTACTGCATTTGTGAGGAACTTTCAAATGCCAGCTTCCATTCACTGATTTCTGAATCTAATCATAACATTATCACAGTAAATCAATCCGGAATATATTTTTTCTAATTGTATTTTTATTTGACAAATCTCAGAGGAGTTGCAAATACATAAAGCATGGTAAATGTTTTAAACTGTAAGGGAGTGGCCCTTACCTTAGGTAAGGTGCTGAGATCTGAAAACACAAACGATAAAGTTCGATGGGCAAGTAACGCAAGCAGACAATCAGACTGGTTGCAAACAAGCTATCAGTTTATCCAGATTATCCAAAGCACTTTATTTTTTATTATTTAGAGGCAAAACTGAAAGTGAGTACACCTTCACATAAGAATCACGATTCTTGACAAATGTCAAAAATCCATTTTCTAAATGTCAGTTAATAACGTTACGTTGATGGAACGAAAAAGCCAGAACTCAACTGTGAGAGCAGCGCAGCACCTGGATAGTCTGGTAGTTCATCTTGAAAATAGGCAGCGTTTGGATGCATTTTGGATTTAATGACTAAGAAATAACCTTTGTGAGATGAATGTGAAGTATATTGTGAATACTTTAACGTTAGTGGAGCAGCGTACTCCAACAGTAACAAACAAGACCGGCTGACCAACACGCTGCAGCACTTACACCTTGTCTAGACCGCAAGCATCATGTCAGTGTCGCACTCGCAAGACGACAGCGTTCATGCGACACTGAAGTGACTGTCTATACCAGTTCCATCCTGTCCGCACATTCCAAAGCATCGAGCAGCAAAGGAGCAGCCAAACTTTCTGTGCAGTGTGTAGTTTTCATTTCGTATGTGTGAGTATTCCTGATCTATTTTTCTATCCGCACTGATGCATATGATTGACACTTAGGTCATTCATAATTTTACATTGAACCTGAAGGCAAAGTAGGCTATTTTCATATTTTAACCTACATTACATAGCCATAGGCTACTGTTTACAAAAGCAATTTGTCATAGCTATATAAAACATATAATGTTACCATAGCCTTGTTTTTTGCAGGAGTCTCCATTTTTGGAAGCTTGCTGTTACATAAATTGTTTAATTCTCAGATTTTGTGTGTCATGGACAGCACCAGCTGTAAACAGAAGAGCACTGGCTCTGTTGCTACTACTGTGTCAAATCTGAAGATTATATTATTATCTATGTGTTGGCCTCCTCAGTCAGAGGAGGCCAACACATAGGAATTTCTACCACCTGGTGTCAGAGCTGCGACTGGACAGTGAGCACCACCATCAGTACTTTTGTATGTGTGTCCGGCAGATGGAAAATCTATTATCCATTATTTGCAGATGCCTCCAGAGGCAAACTACAAACTACAGGCAGCAAACTGAACCCAAGCAAAGGCCTGCTATTGCAGTCAGGTACGATGATGTTCTAGGCATGTGTTCTGTTTATTTTCATCTCCCAATAACAGTGATGTATAGGAACATTAATCCAAATAATCATACTTTGCTTGTTTAAAATCACACAAATAAGTATAGATAAGTTATATGGTTCTCAACCAAAAGCACTTTATTTGTTAAGATACAAAATTTGAACCAAATATAAAACACCCTTAAAAACTATTATTTTTTAAAATGTAGCAAATAAGTTTAGGGTGTCATAAACACAGAATAACTATTTACATGGCAAAATGTACATCAAAGGGCACTACACAAAGTTAGAAAATATTAGGCAGAGCCTTTTACAATTTGCCATAGTCTTTGCTTAAGTCCCGTACGTCCCAGTCAGGCTCACTTGAGTCTAGCAGTTGTCTTGTCATTGGTCTTATTGGAGCAGATGGGTAACTGACAGAAGCGGTACTGGGAATAGGCTGGATGTCATACTGTTGCTGGTGCTATGGTGGTGGTGGGTGAGAAGCAGGAACTTGGGTAAGGGTGGAGGAGGATGACTCAATTTCATCCAGCAAATTTAAAATCCTGATTTTCACCTCTTTTTTACCCTTTCCGTTCAGCTGGTTTAAGATTGGCATCAAACTTTGGGTCAAAGTAGTACATTTCCTCTTTCTTGTCCTTTGGCACGGACTGTTTGGACAGTGCTTCTTCCAAGCAGCCTTTGCTCCACTCTATCCAGTGCCCTCTTCTGTAGCTGCCATGCAAAGATGGAAGGAGTTTTGCTAAAAGGCCTTGATACTGTTGGCACCCTTCCACTATCTGCCTGGCTAGGTACACTTCACCTGGCACCCTGGGGATTCACAACAGGCGCTGAGGTAGCCTGCTCCATCCAAATGGTGTTGAAGCAGATGATCTGCTTTCTTCATCGACATTCTGTTGTCCACTGGGGCCTGGAGAGTCTCTGGATGAGGTGCTTGGCTGCAGGTTGCTTTTAGAGCTAAAATAAAATGGTGATATGATTATTACCAATATATACTATACAAACATAGAGCGAGAGAGAGAGAAAGACAGAGACAGAGAGAGAGGGAGTGGTGTGTTTATATATTTCATTATGTTATATTCTATATTGTACTGATTTATGATTAAAAATATTTTAGTGTTGCAAAAAAGACATTTACCTTCTTGGCTGGAAGGGAAGCAGGAAGGACATCACCCAGGTGTATTTCAACTCTTTCTGTGTCTGTCCCTGACCCACTTGGCAGGCTCTTTTTTGTTGTGGACAAGTGCACCCTTTTTCAATCGTGAGATTACCAAAGATTCTCGCCCCTAACACCTGAGATGTTGCTAATAATCCCTCATTGCACAGAAAAACTCTGCACAATTAGGTCAAAGTTGAACCAGATTGTCCATGTAATGGAAATATAATTGGCATTTGTTTTCTCTTCCAAAATGTGTTTAGCTAACCTGTCTGACTGCACGTGTTTCTTGACTTGTCTGACTTCTTTTTAGCTCATTTGTGTGTTCCATATCTCAGCAATTAGCTTGGTGAGCACAGTGTTATTCTTACACATAAGGCTGACCCATAAATGACGATGATTTGGATCATCAGTTAAGGAGTCACTTCATGTTGTCAGTCAAAGCATGAGCCTTTTTTCCTCCCTGTTGCATCATTTTGCACAGAAAAACACAGGACAACAGCATAGTAGGCTACAAAGTTTAACAACATAACCATAATGAAAATAGGCAGAGGGTTGATGGAAATTTTGTAGTGTCATGGCAAAGCTGCAATGATTAATGGTTAGATGTAGGGGATTTAAATACCACTGAATGCCTTGATTGTCAATAAGAGGATATGCACCTTACCTGAAGCCAGGTGAGTTTGACTAGCTTTCTATTGCTGCTCCACTCATTCCCTGCCGTGTCTGCCACTCAACTGGGTGGCGTTGGTTTCAGTTGATTTACAAAATGGACTAAACCAAAATAATTCAAGGATGAGGGTTATCGTTCACTGTCAATCACAGTCTCAACTAAAAGTACTCTTGGTATTCATTCTCAGTAGACCACTCTTATCTGTCCATATCTCTACTCTTCTCCTCTCCTAGCATTTGCCCTCTGACAGGTTCATATTAAATAAGACCCGCCTTCTTAAAGTTTTGCAACCAATCAATAATGACAACCTGTGACCGTGGGAAGGAGGGCAGAGCAGTGTGATGCACGCCGATTCTTCACCCTTGTTTCTGAATGTCCTAGTGATGAATGCAAGTGACATAGACTAAACTACTACTAAACCAAATCCAGTGAGATTTCATCATTTTACCTAACAGTGCTGTCAGTGATGCACTATTTCATATCAAGTGCTTTTCCATGTCTTATTTGAACCATTGGCCCAAACTGGTGAATTGGATTTGAGTTGGAAGATTTTGATTCTGGTACAGCTGTAATTACTTGTAGTATTACTTTAAATATAAGCCTGTTTTTTGCTGTTTGTTTAAGAATATTACAAATATTTTGAACAGCATCAGAAAACATAAACTTTGATTTACTCATTGTGTAGTATTAGTAGTGTTGGAAGACTTCAATTTGGGGGTGATAGCAACTTCCAATCCAGTTTAATTTTAAATCCTAGAGCGACCCATTGGATTATGTTTGAGGTTATCAATGTTTACTTTTAAGGGCTTGTTTACATCAGTAATGTGAGTATTAACATGTGAATATATGCAGCACCTCATTTATATGGTAGAAAAATCACTGATTGAACCTTTGAACCTTTGAACCTTCATGGACACAAATGCCGCTAAGACATCCCCTTGCAGCACAATGACCTCACTTCAAAAAAATGTCCTAAAAAACACACACACACATACACACACACACCTGTGACATAGTGTGTGAGTGTATTTTCCACATTCTCTTTCTTTTACTCAGTGTGGGAGTGTGGAGATAACAGACGTTGGTTCAATAAAACAACCACTTGAGCAACTTGCCCCTCAGTTCACTTCAGTTGTCTATTTCCTTAGCAGATTGTCAGCACACATTTCCACCCCCCCCCACCCCCCCTCCCTTCAGCATTCACCCCCTGAGCCACTTTTACACTCAAACCCCTTTTCATTCTCCCCAAACATCCCTGTTCACATCTACTCTTGTGACCCCCTCTCTTCCTCTGCGTAGTTAGTAGGACTGGCCCACGGCTCAGTAAGGTGGGGGGCAGGAGGCCAACCTTTGATGCCCCGGCCTCCTTGAGTACTGATGTTGAAATGAATGTAGCCCATAGACAAAGAACTGAACATCCAAAGCTGCCCTGACAGCTTTACAAGGTGGTACAAGGTGGTACACAGGATGGGATGTCAAACATTACGAGTATTTAGTTAGACTGCTTTCACGTGTTCCATGGTAACAAACTCCCAGGAGTTTTTTACCATCACATTAGATAGCATCAAAGATGAACACTGTGTTCACATCAGTCAATTAATGGAGAACGTGGCTTGCACAAAAGAATTCCATTTCACTCAGTGTGGGCAAACATGTTTTAGCACCAGGACCACCATCAGTGTCTGCAATAAATGTTAAATATGTGTATGAATGATTATCCCAATACATTAAAACACACACTTTTAAAGGTACTATATGTAAGAATTGTAACGTAACGTACGGATCGTCACGTAACTTAAAAAATCAGACCTTCCCTGACTTTCTTGGTTGCATATACAGCCTGTGGACTGATTTCTATGTTAGGACTTGCGATGGCTTTCCCACGAAAATCCAAAGGATGTGACGTTTACTGCATCACTGCATGTGAAATTGTGATGTTGTGGTTTTAGCTGGCTAATGTTAGCGCCACTGCTTGTTGCGCTGAGTGTGAGCACGTGCACGAGCATCAGGATGCTGACTGCAGTTCACTCAATGGCCATCGGTGATATTAGTGAGTAGGAATATCTGATTTGTACATATTGCACCTTAAGGTTTTAACAATTGACTGTATTTCAGCAGCGTATTTCATGTTCACATTTTAAACACGTTACAGATAAAAGTTACAGGTAGAATATATCAGATAGCAGTAAAGGTCTTTACGGTCTTCTCATTGCATGACCAGATTTGGGGTTGCTTTTGAAAATGTAGATCATGTTATTTTTAAGGCTGGATTATTGCAACTTATTATTATCAGGCTGCCATATCAAGTCTCTAAAGGCTCTCTAGCTGGTCCAGAATGCAGCTGCACGTGTACTGACAAAAACTAGAAAAAGAGATCATATTTCTCCCATTTTAGCTTGGCTACATTGGCTTCCTGTAAAATCTAGAATAGAATTTAAAATCCTTCTGCTAACTTACAAAGCCCACTAGAACACTGCGCTCCCAGAATGCAGGCTTACTGGTGGTGCCTACAGTCTTTAAAAGTAGGCACCTCCCGGTAGAGCCTTCAGCTATCAGGCTCCTCTCCTGTGGATATTCCGTTTAAGAGAAGGCTTAAAACTTTCCTTTTTGATAAGGCTTATAGTTACGGCTGGCCAGGCTTGCCTTGGACCAGCCCCTAGTTATGCTGCTATAGGCCTAGACTACCGGGGAACTTCCCATGATGCACTGAGCTCCTCTCTCCTCCTCCTCCTCTCCATCTGTATGCATTCATGTACCATCAATGCATGTTACTATATTGGCTTCTTCCCCAGTTGGGTCTCTGTAAATTAAAGAGTATGGTCTAAACCTGCTCTATGTGAAAAGTGCCCTGAGATGACTTTTGTTGTGATTTGGCGCTATATAAATAAAAAAAAAAAATTGATGATCAGTGTGTTCCATTGCACATAGTGGCACCATACTGAAATCTGCAGGATTGACTGTGTAGAGATTTCCAGGAGATGTTTTCATAAGCCTTAGCTATTGACCCTCTGTGAGCTCTGACCTGGTGGTGGAGCCCACCTGTGCAGTTCTGTTTAGTATAGGTAGTTAAGTTAAGTATAGGTGGGCTCTCTATATGGGAAGACACTGAGTCTTCCCATATTTTATTTATTTCCCAGTGATCCACTCAGGACAATTTTTTTTACAAACACACTGTCATCAGATTCAGGTTTGGTACATTTAAAAAATGTGAATATTTTGGCCTGAATTTCAAACGTTTGGGGTCAACGTCTGTCCATCTATTGGGCGGATTACATTAACAAATTACTCTTGTTGACTTTTTACTTGTTTCTTTCAGGGGGGCCACGTCTAGAGTTTCCCAGGCAATGACACAGAGGTTGACTCACTTTTCTGAACACAAATGATCATTGATTTCTAAATGAATGGATATATGGTGTTATTTTTGGCATTAAAAATAAGATTTTTTTGGCCTGGCAGGGATTCTCATTGCAATTATAGGGGAAAAACTGCACAAACTACATTATTCAAATACTGAAGTTCCTGGTTCAAAATTATTAAGTTGATAAGTTAAAATTATTCATATGATATGAATAAAACTTGGACTGGTGAATGTGACTCCTGAAACAGACTTGATGAGGTCAGCTGATGTTTTTACCAGGGCAGATGTCTCAGTCTGTTGGAATTATTGGAACTACAGAGACACTCAGTCCAATTGAACCATAGACTGTTTAAAAAGATGGATGACATGACAGCTCCCCAAAAGTGAGGCCTGAAATCTGGATTGCCCCCTGGTGGCTGGTTGCAGTATAGTTCATAAATCCAAATTTTTCCCAAAGACGGTTTCTGTCATTTTAGCTAGTTCTTATCACACTGATGTTTGTCCAAGTGCTCATTTTTCTGATAAATTTGTTTTTAATTACTTATGCAGATGAATGTGAAAACAGCCTTCTCGTGTCAAAATGAAAAGTTTTCAGGTCGTCTGAAACAGACTGTTTTTATCTGTGAAATAATATTAGACCTATACACTGCAACAGCAATGAGTCAGATTTATTTATTTATTTCAGATTTATATTTTGTACAAGACGAGTTTCATTCCATTTGGTTACCATGACTACTAATTAATATGAGCTGAAATAACAGCTGGGGAAAAGGCTATTATGCTACATATTTATGTACACTATGCAAGCATACACAAACACCGTATTTATCAGGGTTTAGAAATAATATGAATGCTTGATGTTATTCATATTGATGTTTTCTCTTCTAACCTCTCAACAACCCTGTCTCCCAGAAATTGCACTTATTTGCAACAAAATTTCTGCTCAGGACTGGTAGCACTTAGTTAAGGTTCAGGAAAGATCATGATCTCGCCCAGTGTCAGTGGGTACTTTTACATGCTCACTAATATTCCACTATTATTCCAAATATGACAATATTCTGAATTTGAAACAGCATATTCCATTTCAATATCCTGAATCGGGCCTTATTTCGAATGTAGCATTTTCTGATTAAGACATGTGGGACATGCCAGTATTATATGGGTTTTAGCATTCTTTGGACATGTATACAGTGCATTTGGAGTATGCATCTCAATTGGAGTTTTTACCACAGTTTGCGACACAAGGCCCTCTTGCCTCTTTACCTCTACGCAGGCAAAATGACATATACTGGAGCAGGAAGGCAGACAGAGGAGAGGAATAAGAGGAGAGTGGAGAACTGTTCAGGGTGGGATGGAAAAACAGAATGTGCCTTATCCACGACAAGGACAGAGGGGTTTGGTTATTATCCTGACTGACGGTGACGACTCGGTGTGATGCACCAAAAACACTCAGCAGTGTAGTAAACATCATGGGACAACCCAGGTACTGGATGTACCTGTAACTATAAATCAGTATAATATCAATCATATCAATATCACTTAGAAATATCAAGCAGCAGCTCACTGATGTTTTTCACCTCACTCGTTTACTTCACTGCCTGCAGAGATCTTGTGATTCTCGTTCCCACTGGAGGGAAACCCTGAAAACACTCTGCATGTAAATGGGCAATCCACAGGGAAACTTAATGCCATGTCACTTAGGTGACAAAAATTGCTTTCATTCACAAAAACAACCAAAAAGAGAGTAGCCAGTATATGGCAAAATGTTACAGAGGTCCAGACCTCAGAGACCTTATTGGTAGTAGCTAAGTGGTGGCTGTCAGTCATAATAATCTCTGATGAATAAAACTATGGGGGAAAAAAATGGAGAAATGTGTGCCAAAGAGCATTTTGTTGAATATTTATGACTGTGACTCATTTTTTTTTCCATCTCTGCATGTGGATGAATGATTGAAACAACTCTATGAGATTTCTTCTGCTATGTAAGATTATAATAGATCACAACAGATGTGTGTGTGTGTGTGTGTGGCCTCTGGCTCTGTAGTAAATCAGGTGAAGACAAGAATCCTTGGGCAGTCATGTGGTACAGAGGAGCTCCTCGGAGCACCAGTTCAGAGGTTTTCAACTCACTAGAATGAATTTTGGAAGATTTGACTTTGAAGACTCTGGCCACAAAGCAATAACTGGTACAGGCATCAGGGTCTAACTGTATCTGGCAGAGAATATGCAGATGATGCATGTTTGTCCAAGTTCATTTGAATCACTCAAAATCTGAAGATCCATTGACAGAACTGGCCCAAGCCTTTTTGGAGGTGGAATTATTCTCTGTAAATTATTGTTGTATCTTCATACAGTCAGACTGAAGCTGAGGGTCGTGCATTTCAATCTTCCCGTCCTTCAAAATAATGACATAACATAAGGACTGTGGATGTAACTTTTAGTCGGCTGTCATGCTCAGGTTAAAATCTAATGTTGCTGACTGCTCTATATAAACCTCATACTACTGAGTGCTAACAATGAATTAATTGCCACAGCAGAATAGTTTAAAATGGACCTAATTTGTGTCAGAGTCTGCTCTCCCCCTCACCTGTTGCTGTGGGAATTATCCAATCATTCAGTCTCACTCTCTGCTCTGCCACACCCCTCATTAGTTCAACCACCTTCACCTGGCGCTCCCACCTGCTCATCATCTGCAATCAAGCCTGTATATAAGCTGCCTCGGCCCACTCCCTCCTTGTCAGATTGTCTACGCTACTATGCTAAGTCATCTTGCTCTCTTCACTGGACTGCCTTCCTGGTTTCTGATCAGCTTGTCTTCGACCATCGCTCTTCGTCTCTGCCCCGGTAAACCCACCAGCCTTCTGTCCCTGACTCTGAGTTCTGCCTGCCTGTTCCCTGGTCTTTGTCCGCTGTGGGAGTGGAAGATCGGGGTTCAATTTCCGGTGGAGTCATACTCATTAGAACTGTGTTTCTCCGACCGTGCTAATATTGCCTTGACATCGTGTGAAATAAAGACTGCAAAGTTTATACCAGTGTCATTTGTGCTGCTATTGGGTCCATCCTATACCCGTTACAAATTTGTATGAGACTTGGGGGTGTTTGTTCATAGTGAAGCCAACATGCAGCAGGTTTTCCAGTCACTAATTTATATCTTGTAAACTCTTCTCATGCTAACCATAGTGATGGATCACAGAATGAATGAATGTAAGAATGTGATCATGCTGACTTGTACACAAGTATACAGTATAAATATAGCCCCAAGCGGCAATTGACAGGGTCCAAGCACAATGCACAGTTTTAGAGAAGAGGAGAGCTTGAAAAGCTTGAAGAGTAGGTGAAGACTTGAACATCCTGGGGCTTTAACCCAGGACCTTTGTATCCTCAGGTGAGGTGACTTACACTGTGAACCATTGAGGACATGCTTTGTCATGCACCCTCTCACATTTTGAGGGAACAAAGTGACAGGCCAAACAGGAGCATTTTTGTCAGTTTAAACTAAAAAAATTCAATTTAAAAAAATCTGAAAAAATCGCACATCAAAGTGCTTTTCTTGAGTGTATTGTCGTAGATTTCGGTGAAATTTGTTCAAGAAATTGGATGAAATAGAAAATGTGCTTGCAGTACAAATTACAGTAAGACACTCAATATCACTGCTGACTCACCGTTTGACACATCTGAACACCAGTTGAAACGTGATGTCTAGTGTAACGATTGAATGAAGACTTATGGAGATATAGATGTTAAATGATTTTACATATTTTGAAAAATATTGAGTGACAGACTTCTGAATTGACAATAGGTTGCAGTGAGGCAAACTTTTGTCACAATTCAGTGGATGTGCTGAAAAACATTCAGCACTGTAGGACCTATGGTGAAATTCAAATGATGTTTGGAAATTTGACTGCAATATTCATGAAAACATGAGTTCACGCTTGTAAACCACTTCTTTTTTCACCAATCAAACTTAATACAATGAATTGAACATGACCATAGAACATGTGGAAACATTTTCACTCAAATCCATGCAGCTAATTATGAGATATAAGCTTTTCACATTCGTGGCGCCCCGTAGAGGCAGAATATCCCAGGACTGTGCAGCGAAGCTCAAACCTAGCATCTGAATACATGTGCCAATTTTGGTTACAATAGCTTAAGCTGATTTTGATTTATGAGCAATTATGTAAAATTGAACTTCAAGACAGGTTTAAAAATGTGTGATTTCAAAACGGTATGGTATAGCTTGGTCCAGATATGCTATGTGCCAAATTTGATGCTGATTGCTCAAAATGTGTAAAAGAAGTAGCGAAAAAAACCCATATTTGGACAAAATTGGATAGATGGCTTATGGAAAGATTCGTCTGAATTCCACAGGATCCAGGAAAAAAAAAAATTCTCAGACTTGCACTTCAAAGGTGATAGGCCAAAACGTAAAGTTCATTGTTATAGCGCCACCATCTGGCCAATCATTATCATTTTTTTGGTCTGAGTAGTGGGTGAGATTTCCAAACTATCTGCCAAGTTTGGGAACTGTGGCTGTTACAGTTTCTGAGACCCAGATACTTTTAGTGCACAAGAATAATAATAATCCTAACAAATACAACAGGGTTCCAGCAGCTTTGCTGCTTTGACCCCTAATAAGTGCACAGCCTGCCTGACAATGCACAGCACCACCAAAGTCATGTTCAGACTGCAGACAAAAGTGGCCCAAATCAGATTTTTTTGCTCATATGTGATTCAGATCTGTTTTTTCAGAACAGTGTGAAAAACACAAATCAAATGGAATCTGATCTTTTCAATTCTGATTTGGGCCACTTTCATATGTAGTCCTAAATCAGATACAATTCTGATACTTTGCAATGCAACCTCAGTCTGACCAGTCATATCGGGATTAATTGTACTTTTACGTTACTCCAACCAATACAACCCAACTCCTATGCTTTTTCTCAGTGGGATGGGTCGCCTGAACTGAGGGACTTGCCACAGGAGTCTTGTGAAGAGGTGCTGACAGATGTAGTTGAAAGCAACCCTTGACATCCTGAAATTTTGGATGAAATCTATTTCTGTGAATCCATTCACATCACGATCCCACCACTCCTGGCTCCAACTTCGCATCTACACACCCCTCCATAGAAAAGTAGTAGCAATTGCTTCACAAAAAGCAATAATTAAAAATTTCCTCCTCATGCTCGTCATTGTTATCATCTGCTCATGAATTTGCTGGCTTCCACTGCACATCATCTTATAAATGAAACTGTAAACGCTGACTTCAGTGGCCTCATATGATAATGTAATGCGTGTGACATCTTTGTTATTGTTCTTTTGTGCAAGTGGGTCAGTTCAGGACTGTGAGCAGTTCACATTGGAATCTGATATTGGCCACATTTAAAAAATAATGTGAACAGCCAAACAAAAAAAATTGGATCTGAGCAATAGATCAGACTTGAGCACTAAGGCTTGCAGTGTGAATGTAGCCCAAGTTTCCTACTCTGAACAGTAGATTCATCTTTATGCCTTCAACATAGTGGATCCACTGTCACACCTTGACTGAATTATATTTTCAACCTCGAGGAGAATGCTTCTCTCACTTTAGTGTCCCATCTCACACTACAGGTGCAGGTTAGGATAGGGCTGCACAGTTCTGGTCAAAATGAGAGTCACGATTTTTTCCATTCACAATTTAGATCAGGATTTTCTCCCATGCATCTTAGGGACACAGTATGAATTTATTGCTGTCTTCATGCAGACATTAATAGCAATATGACACACTATGCAACTGTGTGAAACACTAAAATTCAGAATTAATGTTGTGTGTTTAAAACAAAAAGATAAAAATTGTAACTAATATACAACTCACTTGTAGCCAACCTGCACCCCCAAACACAGGCCCAGTCCAGTTATGAAGAGAGACTGCTTTCACAGTGTTTAATCTGTTGCAATAACAAACCATTGTCCCACCTCTAACCTCAAGCAGGTCAGAGCTGTTTCAGTCCTGTGTGTCTCTAACACATCCGATTTGTTTGTGTGTCACATGGAGTAACACACACTTGTCATTTGTTGATGCTGTTTAAGGAGAAATTAAGAGCATTTGTCTCGATGCACTTGATCTCCCTGCTAATACAAACGAAGCAGAATCGTTTCTAAAATGTTCTTTGCAATTTTTATAGATGTGAAGCAACAATGTGTAATAATTCTGTTGTAGCACATTTTTGCTTTACGTCTAAGAAAATTGCAGTCAACTTTTTTTAACTGGTTATTAAAAATATGTTTGATCAATACATAAATCCTAATAATTAAGTAAAAGTGCAAAAAAAAAATGAACCGAGGGACTAGACCTCACTGGTTCCACAAATATTTTTCTTTTTAATAGATCATAATCAGGACTGCTACAATCCTTTGTCACCATTTACAGTTGAAACTATGGAAAACAAAAAAAAAAAAAAAATGTTGAAAGGGGAAAATGTCTGGTAAAAAGAGAGGTGTGCACAATCAAATGTGGCTGCAGGGGGGAGGATTAACTCCTGACATCCATCTAATAATAACAGTGGCCTCAGTAAGTCTGTGATACTGTTGATCCCCATATGGGCTTTTACTGTATATGACCATGAACCAGGACAAACAGTCCTGTGTGATATTCATCCCTGCAGTATAACACAATCTGCCCTCATGTCTTGACTGAACATTATGTGAGATTGCTTTAAACTATAAGCTACTCTTTTCATGGAAAAGATCTAAAATTAATCAGCGGGCTTGTTGTCCCCTCTTAAGGCCACAGTAAGAAGGTTTTGGTGCATGGGGAGGGAAACATAAGAGGCTTTGGGGGCTGCTTTTATTAAAAGGATCTGACATCTACCTGCCCTCTCAAATGGCAGGCAATTTTGACACTTCTGGCATGCAAAGCAGGCGTACAAAAATAACCTCATCTCCTGGGCTGAAGGCCTACTCTGTTTGGGTGCTGTTTACCTTAAAGGACACTGTGAAAAGCTTTGTAAATGAAATACCTCCTCACAACAAATCACAGTCCAATTTATTTGGCAGCTCCGATGTCTACACATGGGCTGATTTCTCTCTTCATCTTTTCATTTCCCTTTTGTCATTATCCACGCGCATCATGTCGGAGACTGCTTGATGGACTCAATGTGTCGGAACGGCTCGTTCTCACATCCGTATTACTGCAGGACTCCCCACAGTACAGCAGCCGCCTGTCAGTTCTAAGACTTTAGGGCCAGTTCTCACTGTGATGGTCAGTTGGAGATTCTTTTTATTTTGATACAGTTATCATTTCCCATTTCCCCACTTGATTGGAGCTTAAAAGCCAAAGCAGCTCAGATCGTGCCGACATAAATCTCCAGGCCCATTAATCCGTCCTGGTGTCGTCTCTCGCACAGAACTGCCCAATCGTGCCTGGATATTCATGGAGAAATTAAATGAATGATATTCCGAAGTAGCTCACTGGCAGATTGGATGTTAAAATAGGTGGCTGCTTTGTGCGTTTGCTGTTGATTATTCTCATTGGTATAGGATATGAAGGAATAGCCTCTGTAGAGACAATTAAGGTCAAGAGCAACTCAAAGGAGCCTTTCTCCTTTCTATTCTGCTTCACGTCCTGTAACAATGTTGGCAGCCTTCATTTCTGAGGATGAATTACTGGGTACATGAGAAACATGTAAAAAATACCGGCACCACCATACTCCAAACATTTTTAGTTGATTCATGTCGCTGTTGGACTTATATAACAATTCCATTATATGTAATTATACATTATAGGGCAACCATGCCAGACCTTCCTCAAATAGGACAGTGAGAAATCTTTCTTTTTCTTTTTCAATGTTCAAGATTTTGTGAAATTCTCTCACCCAGTCTGATGATAAGATTAATATCAGTGTGATCTAGAAGAGCATTAGCATAGAGCTTTAGCATAGCACAAAGACTGGTTGTAGCTCCGGCTGTAACTGACAGCTGTTAAACGGTGTATTTTTTCATGTCTGTTGGAGCTTCTAGTGTTCGTGTGAAGCTAGGCTAAACACAACCTAGATTTATCTTTTTATTGGAAAGGCAGAGGTGAAACTGATGTCAATATTCTCATCTTAAGTGCTAATATTATTATCAAGCTAAATAATACAATAGCAATGTGTCCTCTGCTCACCCATATATAGTGGGATTCATGTTCAGTTGCTAAAAAGTCTAAACTTTTTATGCTACATGGATATTTTTTTCAGTGAGCATTAGTATCATCCAGGGAGAAAGTAAAATTTCACTAGTAGATTGATTTACCTCATTCTCATCCAAAATCTTGTCTTTCTTTGTTATCCTAAGAAGGATTTGTTTTCCCCCCTCTATAAAATAATTAAAAAATATCCTGTCTTCTTTTAATTTGGGACTATATTATATCTAATCCTCCTGACTTCAGTCTTAGCTCCCATCTTGGGCTCCTGATTTGATTTTGGTCATTGAAAGAATTGCTAGAGATCAAATCAACAATCTCCTTCTGGACGGTAATATCAAATCTCAAGATGACTGATGCTTTAATCCACAGCATTAATCTCAGACTCTCTTTCTTAAGAAAATGCTGCTGTGGGGGAGGAGAGGAGGTCAGGGCCGTGGATTAACAAATATGTATTTTTTGCAGTCTACTGACACAACAACCTTGTCCACTCTAAGTGGTTAACTCTTTGTGGAAAATAGTACAAGTAACTGCCAAGTGTTGAAACTAAATGTATTACTTATTAAAACATTTTAAACCTTTTTAAACAAATACAAAGATACATTTTAGACTTGTTTTTGAACAAATCACCAGGTTGTTTTCATCTGATTTCACATTCAGTAAGTCAAGTCACAGCAACAACAACAATGAATGAGGCGACAAGTGCTTTCCACAGTTGCTATTTACCTTTATTCAAATGTTCTTGGCCTTGGTGGGTTCTTCTAGAAGGCAGAAGCATGATGAACCCACTGGTAACTTCACACATGGAGCAAGAACACTTTGGGGAGTGAATACCAGGGACATGCAGTACTTGCACACAGGGCGACACACAGCTCTAGGAGTACAGTAAAGAAAACAACACTGACAGAGGGAAGGTACAGGCAGACTTCACTTCCCATCATCCATTATAAAAATGAAGATTAGCCTCATCATACATCCTGGAATGAAAAACAGGGCACATACAAGAATTTATATAATAGATGGCAAATAAACTCTATTATTTAAATGATATTTGACTAAAATAGAACTTTTTTTTTTTTAATTCGAAAAGTGAAAAAGGTAAACAGGATTATATCAGTGTGATAAAACCAAACTACAGGATATGTGTATTGCGTTGCTCTTATCTATTAATCAAAATAAAGAAAGCAGCATGGCAGAGGTGTTAGCTTGATGTGGAAATCAAAGTACTGACATTTGAAGAAGTGATACCACAGGAAGTTTATTCCAACAGTAAAATGCAGCTTGTGTCGTCACTGATAGGTTTATCTGTATCTGTAGTTTGACACTGATTCTCAAATCAGTGACACAGTATCACTTTCTTTGTAAAGGATAAATGCAGCACTCTCACTCTCTAATCTAACTTGTGACATTCACACAAGGTGGTAGTCAAGTAAAATGTATAGTTCCAGGCCGTAAGTGATTATATTGAAGCCATCAGATGTTATTGTAAAAGAGACAGACCTCCCATCCTCTATGGTAATTCTATTTTTTTACTTTACAACCGCTCTCTTTGCCTGTTTTGCTGCCGAGGAAAAGAAAGAATTTGTCATTGGCACAAGTCAGAACCTGCTGCTTCAACAATGTGCGCACACTGCATTTGATGTGTTATATTTTGAAACAGTCAATAAAATTCAGTAAATAGTGATATAGTAATAGCTGTCCATTTCTGTACTTTATATTCATGTAGGCTAATAAATATACAAATATCAATTAGATGGTATTCTGCATGAGAAATGAAGAAAAAAAAATCGGTTATAATAATCATCTGCTTATAGTGATATTTGACCCGGACAGACATGATCACTATAGTGGTTTCCACTGTACTTATATCCTTCTCTAGTTTCTTCATCTCCAACTGCAACTTCTTAATTTTAACTTTCGATGACGCTTGTAAATCGAATAGACGTCCTGCGAAAAAGAAAATCTGTCAAGGAGCAGCTGATAATGGTAAACTGGTAGCTGGTTCTCCTAAGTTGCCTCCACCATGATTTTAAACATGCATCTGATATTATCTAACCTACTGATAATATAGACACACAGTCAGGTAGGGGCCAGTGCTGCTTTCCACTTTCCCCACTCAGATATATCCTGCCAGTCCAGGGGATTGAATTGATGACTTTTTGATAACAAGCTCACTTCTCTAACCTTTAGGCCATCACTGCCCACCTATATAGGCTTGTGTAATTTGCATTTAATCTGTCAGCAATTTTTTGCCAAGCCATCTCTTTTGCCTTGTTAATTGCAGCAGTACTGCTCTTTTTGGTGATGACTCCTTTATATTCTTGGTATGGTTCCATCAACAGAGTTTGTTCCGCTGCTGAGAAGAAAACAGCTCTAGTTTTCCCTTCTTTTTGGGACATAGTATCTTTTTGCGACTGCTTATAAACTCTGTGTACGCGTACAATGCAAGCTTATTCAAGCCTGGTTAGAGTTAAAGTTGACTAGACATGGCTAAACTGTGTTAGTGGAATGACTTGAGCCTTAAGTGAAAGTTAACGTTAATTCAAGCCAGGCTTTTTTAAGTAAGTGCAGCTTTCTTTAGATTAATTAATGGAACACCCCTCTGGTGTCATCAGGCAATTTAATGAAAGTAAACACAGTGAACGGCTGTGCGTAACAGCACTGTGCTCTGGTGCAGCACTTCTCAGAGGCTGCATATCAGTCCTGCTGCCTTCAGATGCTGCACAGATTTAATGAACCGCAGGAGAAACTTCTCATATAGTACAAACAGCTGTGGACAGTAGATACTGTAAGAATCAACCACATTCATTTATAGGTCAATGCAGACTAATTTACTGACTTCCCTGCTTTAACCACATAAAACGTTATTTCCTGTGCCGATTTTGGTTGGAAAGTGTTTAATTGAAACAAATCATTTATATTTTAAGCATTAATCCATTGTTGCAGCATCTTTGCAGCAAGTATTTAGTTTGATCCTGTTGATAAAATCACCAAAGCAGCAGAGGATTGATGTTGCGCCACAAATAGACATGGTTCTGACATGTTTGTTTTCAGGGCAATATCTAGGACCAAATTTCAACCAAAATACAACAACTGTCTTTGCGCTGCTTCATTTGAATAAACCTCCCACCTGTCTACACCTCTCCTCCCACCTGTGCACTGTGCGCTTTGTGCTGGCTACCTATAAATACCAGACAGATGGGCAAAGCCAGTTTCAAGGTCAGGAAAATACCAACCAGTCGGAGCCCTGCTTGCGTTGGTCGTTGCGTAACCATAGAAAGACGTTTTCAATGGATATTCTTGAATAATGTTGGGAGAGGGACTTGCTTCCTAGTCTGTTTTTGCTTTATTTCCATAACAGACAGACTGATTTGGGTTCACCAAAGCGATGACACTTCCTGAGCTTAGCTAACCTGACTAGCATGGTTTAGCACTTTTGAAAAAAAGCATTCAGGATGGGACTCCCACTTTGGAATTAATGCTCCATGCATGCTAACTCCTAGACCTATTCAGACTGTATTAGGTTAATTCAACAGTAATGTTTTGGTTCACAGAGAGTACCAAACCAACGGGTCGAACACACACGCTGTTAGAACAACAGGAAACAGATGAAATTGATAATGATCTACTCATACAACAGCACGTAAGAGGGCAAACGGTTTCTCAAAAAGACAACAGAATGCTCCTTTGGGATGTTAAAATTTGAAGGAAAAGTTTGTCAAGTTAAAAAGTATGCTGATCAATTGTTTAGTTTGTTGTAGTTTATTGTCACTGCTACTATAATTACTCAATTTTTGCAGGCATCAACTTTATTGTCGATGGTGCATTGGATTTCTTTTACTGTGTGAATTGTTGCAACCTTTTTGGGAAAACATCAGGTATGTTTTTAAAAGATGGCAGAGAACAGACAAAAACCATTACTGTGCATTCACTGTCACATCATATCAGCACATGATTTTTATGGATGAGAAATGATGCAGACCCATTACAAAGAAAGTAATATGAGAACCATTACACTTTACAACAATGCAACCTTACAACATACAGTAGCTGCACTCACTGCACATTTTTTTAGCACATCACAGACACAATCATAGCCTTGTTCATAAACCTGGGAACAAAATAGTCATCCATATTGCTTGAGAACATTTAGGAGTAATTTGGGAAAAATATCTTAGTTTTAACTGTCTTAGACTGATCAGTTTGATCTTAAACCAACAAATACAGTTCTAGTGCCAATTCTTAATAGCAATATGGCTTAAAAAAAACAAACTTCTGTATAAATTTCACTATTTCACTTGCAACCACAGCATAGTGGTCTGAATCACTGTGCTGCTTTCCAGCAGAACTGCCTAAAGTAAGAGTAAGAGTGCTCTATACTGTATGTACTTTTCAAAATGTGAAAGAGAAATCTTAGTGACAAGCAACAGCAAAGACTGTAGAAATTTTGGGTTGCACAACATAATATAGTTCATGCCTTCAAGAGATGAACTCCATATACATTAATTGCAATCACCTACATTTCTTTATCATATTTATAAGGCCAGTAAGCAGTCGTGGTCACATTTGTACTCATTTCAAACACTTCTGTCACATTTTGGCCTCTTAGATATTCTGGAAACTCATTTGCTCACATTTCAAGGGAAGTCAATCAGTGTTTGATAGATTTAAGGTTCTATCCTTTAGTACTTGGCTGTTATGAATTTCAGTTTGGAAGAATTAAAGCTTGACAAGCCTATGTGGGCAATTTCAAAATGAAGAGCATTGATAGGACAGACTCATGTCTTGCAAGTGTTTATACACACGAAATGCATTTTCTTCATGTATTAATTCTGACAGAAACGTGGAACTATTACAGGAACAAAAACTAACAAAGCAAGAAATTGAGGGAACAAGATGAATGTTAGGCCAGTCTGTTTTGACCTCATGGAAAGGCTGCATGGGTTCTCAGGCAGTATACCGCTCACCCTCTGAAACGATTTGACATTCTTGTAGTTTTGAGGCCCTTTGATCTAGTTATCATTGTCCTCTTCATCGCTGTCCTTCATGGAAATGCCTTGCATCCCTCCTTCCCTCACTGAGGCAGTGGCTTCTTCCAAGGTCAGCCGATTTCTCACGGTTTCATACATCTTACTGTTTAATGTGGAGTCCAGCACCCCTTGAAGGCGGAAGTCACGGTACTTTTTCTAAAGAATGAATGAATAAATCCCGAACAAAAGAATCAGAAACAGCTGGCAAAGACATTCAAGAAATCAATTTACAACTTTTGTGAGATAGATTCTAGCTTTAGTCATGGGTTCCACTGGTTATTATAACATTTGCTGGTTTTCAGACGGAAAACCACCCTGTGTTAAAACAACACAAGGGACTTTGTTGTGAAGGCGTGTTTTTTTTGGGGTTCTGCAGAGACATGAATGCACCTGTGGAAAGGTATCAGGACAGCAACTGTCATTCGTTGCTACCATGGTGAGGTAAACTGCAGAAATACTGCCTTTGTGTTACAAAGTGGGGCTGCCCTTTTTCATGCAGCCCTTATGGTGATCTGAATATGGCCTTATACTCAAAATAACTGCTGCGATCTTAGAATGTGGTCACCAAAAATGAGTCCAACAGTGCAAGTAAGGGCAAGTAACATGAGTGGTCAGTTGATCAGACAGGTTGTAAGCAAGTCCCAAGGTTAGACACATTGACTACAGCATTATGCTTTGAAGCCATGTGGTTTTCAGCTTTCTGTCCTCATACTACACATAAGGTACATTATTAGTAGCAATCTGTACTGATGATATTGAATGATTAATCAACAAAATATGTGTGACAGTGAATTGAGATAAGCTGTTGTGATTCCAACTGTGTCATCGTCATGCTTTGATATTATCACCTTGCTTTGCATCACTTACTGAATCCCATTCAGCTAATATAAAATAGGTCAGATCTCCTATGTCATTTAAGGTTACACCTGGAATTGGTCTTGTTGTATGAAGGTCCAGGGTTATTTGAGACAAGAATGTGGACACAAAAATGTCAACTTCAGCTGCTGGTTAAAACCCAGCTTGTATGGGTGTTCCAACTACCACAGTTGGTGGTGTTAGTGAGTGGGAAGCCAGTGAGGGACTGTTTATGTGGATAGCAGCAGTGAAATATTGTGATGTACCAGAGTTAAAGAAGAGTTAATTTAATAACCTGTCACTGAGAATATTAATTTACAGTATATCTAACATTAGTTGTTGGAAACATTTTGGAAACTTGCTTTAAGATTTGTGATTTGAAAATATGAAAAAAAGCAATTGTCCTCACCTTGATGACCCTGATGAGAATCTTCAGCTGATAGACATGGAGCTGCAGGTCCATACGGTCAGTGAGCCATGTTCCTATAAGATTCATAGTACTGGTGTACCATTGCTGTAACAAAAAACAAATAAACACACAAATTATCATCTGATATTCCATGAAGTACAATTAAATCTAGTTAACTTCTGAACACACCAGTGTTTATTTCATTAACGAAAACTATGACTAAATATGTTTGTCAAAAGCCTTTTTTTCCATAACTAAGATGAGTCAATGATAAGACGGCACCATTAAACACTAACTGTGACTATATCAACATGCAAAATTGTTGACAAAAAAGACAAGGCTAAAATGTAGTTTAAAAAATAAAAACTTTACCAAACTAAGACTTGAGTTATAAAAACAGGATGAGGTTGACGTAATATGATAAAAACTACAAAGGACATTTGACACAGGACAAAGACTAAATAAAAAAAATAGCTGACAAAATTAACACTAGAATACACACATCAAATGACAACATTTCAACACTAAATACAACCCGGAAAATTAATGTCTGTGGTCCATCAACTTTGCTCATGGTGTGTTTGGCAGGAAAAGCATGTGATGCCATCCTTACAGTGTATCATCATGACACTGAGTTTCATGGATCACTGAGGGAGAAGCCAGGGGGACAACACTGACAAGTAAATCCTTGCAGATAGACATCTTTAATCTGAAGACATTCATGTTGTGTCGGTTGCACAGCCTCATCAAGCCATTTGAAAATGACACACAGCACAGAGTGGGCACTTCTCTATAGCGGTGGTTGTATTCTGCAGTTCAGAAATGCCCACACAATCTTGCCTGGGACCCAAGCTTAGGAAAACAGTTTCTACTCTTGTCATGTGGGGCCCCATCAGATAGTCCTATAGGCTTAGGATCTATTTAAGTGTGGACCCCGGGAAGATCCAGCAACCAATGAGGCATCAGTTAATGGGGATCCTAATAAAGAGGAAAGCTTATGATGCTCTTGGCACACATCAACATGTTCTGAGACTACCCTGTGGTGACAGACCTATGGGCACTTGTCAAAGGCCATGAAACAAATCTTTTAGGTGTCAGTTTAGCAGTATGTTCCAAGCTTTGACTGTTGCGGTCTCTCTTTAATGATGAACCCATGTCTCTTGAGGGTTTTAACGGCAGCAAAGATAGCGATTCTGAGACCCACCCCCCACACACACACAAAATGTGTGGGCATTCTCTCCTGGAAGCCAAGGAAAACTAGGACTTCCTTCTTATTCACATTAATATTTATTAATCATTATTATTTATTAATATTAAATTTTTTTTATCGTGTCATCATGGCCATCTTCTCCCAATGTGTCAATGAATTTTATGTATAGCACCCCACTGGATTTGGATGTGTTGTAAGTGTAAATTTTGGTGATGGAACAGTATATTGCAATTGTCAGGTCTATT
This sequence comes from Thunnus albacares, assembly GCF_914725855.1. Lineage (NCBI taxonomy): Eukaryota > Metazoa > Chordata > Actinopteri > Scombriformes > Scombridae > Thunnus > Thunnus albacares. The sequence continues at coordinate 35,578,067 of NC_058109.1, read as the reverse complement.
GAAGGGAAACCAGGTGAATCAATCAGGTGTGGCTACTGTCAACCACAAAACTGTGGTAAAGACTCTGTCCCTGTCTGACTCTAGTCTCACACCAAAGTTACCAATGAATGTCATTGAAATGAAACAAGGTATTCCAGAAACACCAGTGCTATCAGCTACCAAGCCTCAGTAAGATGGAGCAATAGAAGGTAGAGTGTTAAGTAAACTGAACTAGACATTACCAACACAGCAACATGTGAAGTGGTGATTAAGAACTTCATCAATATAAAGCACAGGTGAACGACCTTCCTTTTTAAACAGCACTTGAAATTTTTGATGACATAGTTCTCATGGAGGTTGAATGACTTTATTATGAGCCACTTTGGACAAAGATGTCTACCAAAAGATTGTAATTACTCAGTCATTTTACTGATAGCATTTAGACAGGCCCACTGATGTTGTGGTTCACTGGGTGGTGTTTGAAGACACTCAGCATCATGGACAGGGCCTGACAGGGCTTTGAAACATTCCCAATTCCACATCTGTTTGTAGTCAAGTCAACAATTTACCCGTGTGGGATTCGTTAGTGTTTGTAGCCTGTGTCAGAAAGTCTGGTAGTGCTTGCTGTATAATGAGTAATTAACATTAATAACCAGCAAAGGGAAACTGTATGTTTCTATGCCAACATAGATAAAAGACATGTGTATGTGTTTTATTAATAACTTAACATAAACCTTTAAATGTCATCTGTTGAAATAAAGTTGAGTGGTTCATTATATTTCACTATTAATCTGTATGGTATTGAGTATGTAAAAAGCTTTGCAGTGAATGCAGCAATTGGATCACAATGAGAAGCCATCTTTAAGATGGCACGCCTCTTCAATTACTCAAAAAGTATCCTGCACAAAAATGAGAAATAAATGACCAAAACAACATCACAACAATCAATACATTTCCAGAAATAATCAATTACTAATATTATGTAACCATATACATGAATTCAAATTCATCTGTATGAAAAGTAAGGCCTGTATATTTGATCTTCTCTATCTTGTAATGTTTGGGAATAACTAATGTTTTTTTAGGATCTAGAGGTTTTAATGCCTAAGAAATGAAAAATAAATTATTTTTGTCTGTAATAATATTCTACATTTATAGAAAAGGCATGTAATCAATCTCCTCATTTAAACCAGGATATACCATTGCATCAAGTACCCTGATGAAGACGTTTATGGTTGAAACCGGTCTTTTTTTTTTATTGCAAGTAGTCATGTTGAATAAAACCTTTTTAACTTAATCCTAGAGTTTTTCATTCCTGTTCCACACATGAGTGCCTAAAGTTTGTTATTCCTTATATGTGATGACCCTTATCTTCAAGAGCACCTGTGTTTTTCTTGAGTTTTATATGATCAAGACAGTCCTTGAGCACACCACTACCTCTTTTTCACAGGCTTTGCAGTGCTGTATTTTTGCTAGAGAGGTATATCTCAGTAATCTGTACGATGTGTGCACTTTTGTTTTTGAACATTAATGTTGTTTAAATGAAACTTTTCAATACTATTGGCTTGAGCTGGATAAAAGAAAACGATTTTCCAATTAATTGTAATTTTTATTTGAATGATCCGATATTGATTATTAAAATCCAGAGATCGAATTTTGCATTTGTGCCTCAGTTAACATGTGTACATCGGTGCTAAATGTTATGTGTATGCAGGGGTTATTTGTTGTAAGTGGTTCACTTAGGGCTGCATGATGTGCAAAATATCTACTTTGTGGAAATCAAATTATTACTTACATTTAAAGTTAAAAAGTAACATAGATGATAGCTGGCTATATTTGCCATCTTGAGTCACAACAGTGGGAGTCGACGATGTGTGGATTAGCGTGTGGGGTTAGCTAACACTAGCTAGCAGCTGTCTGCACATATCAGACTGATGTCTTGTAAACACAAACAGTGCAGAAGAATTATGAAGCAAACTCAGGAAATTAATGAATGAATCAGGAAAGCAGTGCTGATATCTAGCCATACTATTGGTGATACATGGCCATTCTTAGAGTACCAAAACAAAACATTTTTCAATACCTTGCTCTGAGGAATATAAATGTGCTTATGCTATAGAAATCTTTTGTTATTTAACCAAAGAAGCCAGCATTCTCAGCAAATATATGACAGAAAAACTATCTTATATAAGACATATGACAAAGCATTCGGTGTTCTCGTACTTTGTAATGCAAAAGACACAATTCAGTCAGCACTCCTAAAGCAGAGGTACCAAACCTAGCCGTCGTAGCCTGGTACTATCATTTACACAGGTGTTACAGGCTTCAACCTTGAAATTCTGCCATTGCTCTATTTAGTCCAGCTCTCTCCACAGCGACCTCTGCGAGGCACAGTGAGCTCAGAGCACGGCAGCCATGCAGAAACAGAGCCGAAAGGCTGCAGATGTTTCTCTGTGGGCCCTGGCTGTTGCCAGTCTAATTGATGGATAATGATGAGCGCGGGCTGATACTAATAGAAGCCGACTGACTTTCAACAGTCAGGGTCACAGCGAAGTGAATGGGGGTTTGGAGAAGAATGGGAGGAGAAATGAAGAGGAAGGGGGTAGTAGTGTGTGTATGTGTGTGTATTTAGGGGAGATGAGATGCCAGAGGGTAATTTCTAAGTTGTACAAGATTTTATCCTTGAAAATGAACAACATTTTATCATAAGGATTAAATAAGAGCGCTATTGTTCATCAAATTGAATAAAGTACAAAGTTAAAGGCATATTCTGCTTATTGCAAAAATATTTGCTAACCAGTTTTTCCAACCACAATAACTGGTTGCACAGGCATCAATACTCTCTGCTCTATAGCTGGTTCTGCATAGAAATCTTCATGTCAAAAATACATTTTTAAGATGAAGTCTGTCTGTCCATTCATCCAGCCATCCATCCAATACAGTGGGTATGAGCGGATATATACTAAAGATTTGTGTAGGAATTGTTCACTTTTTCGTGTTCTATTTCGTGTTCTGTTTGTGTCTTCAGGCTCTGGCAGCGATTATGACATTTAGCTTTTCATGCTTCTTAAGAAAAGAGTAGTAAAAGAAAGTATTGTGTTCACCCATCTGTGTGCTACAGTGAGGATACTTTTGTTGTTACAGTGACCTCCGCCTGTGGTGATGACTCAGATATTCATTGAATAAGATGTGGACTAGGTAAACTCATGCTGTAGCCTTGCACACTCTTAATGTTTGGAAATACTTTAAATCCTAGACTAAAAGACACAATAACAACCAAAATAAGTTAAAACTGATTGTAAGTTTTGCAATGCTAAAGATGATTAATCAGAGTATTAGTTTGTGTGTCTGGAACAACAACCATCCAATATTTTGGAATTTTTGCTAGACCAAACCCAAAAGACCATAACCTGCTCAGTGGGACACCAAGATCACTGCAATTTGAGACTTATTGAGTCCATAGGAAGAGGAAAAGAGCAGGTCAAGCTCAATTAGTGGAAGATGGGTGAAAGAGAAGATGGCTGTGCTGAGGCAGTGCTGGGGTGAATCAGTGAGGCGACCTGGTGCCAGCAGCTTCCTATCTGTCGCTGTGTGCCTGTGAAGGCTTCAGCGTGGCAGCAGGCCTGTGATCTCGCCCCGAGCACAACCCCCTGCTGAGAGGCCAGGCCTGGAGTGACTGATCCACTGACTGGCTGCTCTCCCTCTTTCCATCATCCACTCCTCCTTTGCTCTCCTTTTTCTTTAGACTTTACACTGTGCCACACAGCTCCCATCTGCAGCCATTTTTGCAGCAGCCATTTTGTGTCCTGTTCCGCTTTACTCGTCTTCATTTTATATGTAAAAAAAAAAAAAAACTTGACAGTTATGTCACAAGTCTTCTTCCTGCCATGACTGGCATTTTTTTGGAGGTCTGTCAGGGACATCTTGTGCACACATGATGTCTATGATTTTAATGCCAGTTTGAATTTGAATGAAAGTGAAGATATCTGCACGATTGGTATAAATGCTCTCCAGGAGAACAGGACACAAAGACTTCTGAAACTGAATTTGAGAAATAAAACAGGACAGTTTTCTTTATCTCAATCTAAAGACAGAGGGTGTTGTGTACTATATAGATTGTGAAGTGCTTTTTTTGGGTCAAATATATAAAATTGAATCGACTATAAAACATGTTCACTGTCCTTGCCGACATCACATGACATACTGCTGAGTAAAGTTATGTTTGCATTCTTACAAATTTAAATGTTAAAATGATGTTTTTATTTCTGGAAAAAAATCCAAAAGTTCCAGTTTCACTCTGGTTCTCTATGAGAGTTTGTCTTGTAAAAGAAATTGATCAAAAATAGAATGTCTGAATTTACGCTCAGTATTCTTGTAATTAAAAGTAGACAGTCACAAGTCAACTTGTCCCCGAGTCCTCCAAACTAAGCAACAGAAGGTTTGTCATAGCTTTTCATAATGACCCATGTGGGCGTTTTCTTAGGTTAAGGTGATTAAAATTAGCTTGGTTGAGGTTAGAGAACATGGTTGTTGGTAGAAAGGATGCAAACAGTGGTCGTCGGTGTCAGCCAAACACTTGCAGTCATTCAACCTATGATTAGTTGGATACTTTTAGTAGTGAGTCACACAGTTACATATATATATTATAGTCAACAAATATCACATGCAATGCTAAACCCAACAATTAATTGATCTACTTACAAACATTGTGTGTGTAATGAAGTTCTTTTAGAATTTTAAAATGTAGTACAAAGTCAACAGGCTGTGATCTGTAGCACAACAAGCTAGTGAAGCTGTAAACAGAACAGCATCCAGCACATGTTCAGTGGTGTCTGCCTTACACAGAACTACTCTGCAGAGACTGAAAATGTATTTGCTGTTATTAGTCTTTGGAGCCATTTGTAAACAATCTAATGTGACCAGACTCCAGTGCAGTGGTGTGACTCACTGACAACAGAGGTCTATGGCACAGAAGAATAAAATATATCAGGCTTTGGCTACACATACAATATTTGTTAGTAGATCAGTTCATTGTTGGTTTGGCTCTGCACAGAGTTTTTGACAATCACATCCTTTAAGTTATATCAAGCTGTAAGTGTAGTAGCTATGCTTACATACATTTAACACTGGTTTACAGAAGTAGTTTAACTACCAACTGTAACTATATATACTTTGGTCCTTGTGGAGAGCATTATTCTCAAGTTGTCTTGGAGAGATTCATCTTCTTGGAAGTAATCACAGACATGCTTCCATGCAGATGGGCTGTGCTTGACATTGCATGCACAATCAGGTACACAGCTGTTCATTTTCAAAGCTGCAGGCCCTACACTGTAGACTACGGCTTATGAGATGCATCAGCCCTGCTCTGAATCTGAAGGATTCCCTGAAGTCTCCCTGCAGAATGTATACAGGAAAGCCTGGTAAAGAACATTGGGCCCAATTCACAAACACTGCATATGCATAAATCTTTGCTTCAACCGTGTATACAAACATTTTAAGCACAAAGCTGGGATTTATCACCATGTTCTTACCTGAATTTATTCTTAATCTGCAAACAAATTTAGAACTGCCTAAGACCATATGTATGCACAAATCATAAATGTCCCTCATTCTTAAAAAATTATATAGTCAATATTTATTCAATGGAAACAGTGTATTAGAACCACAGTTATTTAAAAAATGATTGGGCCTACATATACATCATTTAAAAGTGGACATCGCTAATAATACACAATTTATTTACCAATTATAAACTAAGACATTACAATCCATAAATAATCATCATAAATGTGATGAAATTATTAATATATTGAAATTGTCTTGTTCCCACATGTAGATGACAATAGACATATCTGAGTTTCCATTTTGGAATGTGACAGCATCTGATTTGACTGTGATATATGCAGCTAGTTAACCAGCAGCCTGTTCAGTGTCCTCACAGCCTGACAGTTCAGTAGTGGTTCAGGGAGGGACGCTCTGCTTTCACTGCATCACAGCCTGTTGTGGACAAAGAGGAAACACGATGCACACCTGGTGTAGCAGTAGAGATTTATTTGGTCAAATCCACAGATCTACACATTCACCAACTTTTTATTTTGTTACGAACGTACTGCGTGGTAGTGGTGCAACAGGTATGCAGGCTGTATACAGGATTCACAATCAGGCTCCAAACGGTTGTGCCAATGACGTTTACCAGCCAAATCTGCCTTTTCTGGCTTCTACTTCTGAAACTATTGTTTGCATTTCACTAGCAGTAAAGTTTTTCTACATTTTTACCATCACAGCCCTCCTGACAGCTCTCTCCACTACTGCACCACTCTAACACAACTTTCTTTATATGGAGAAATGTGGGCGTGGTATTATGCTAGTTATTGATAACTAACATATCTGATTCACTAACATACGCTCAGTGGTAAGAACAAAATTGGCTAATGCACACGTCATGAATTTGATGGTAATTTTGCTTGCGCAATTATAGAATATTTCTACGCACATATCAGTGAATGAGGCCCATTGTGAATGCATTTCTGAAAATGAAAAGTAACAACACAGAGAGCCAAAGTCATGATGTCATGTCCAGGCTAGCATCTGTTCCGCTGGCTTCTGTAATTCAATGCAATCTTTCATCTGTCGCTCTAAAGAAATGAAGCTTGTTCCTGGAGTTTACTCTATATTCTAAGACAACTTATACAGAAAAAACTACAGCTCCCATGAAAAAAATACAAGCACAGCAGCGTGTGTAATTACATCATTGGATTACTAGGGCTTATGGGAAACTGTGTTTGTTAAAGGTTGCTAAAAACACAAAATAATTAATAAAAAAAAAACAACCCACCATTATCTATGAACCACATGACATACTGCTGATAAAGGCTCTGTTCCAATTCTGGATTTTTAGTTATTAGCGTAGTTATAAATGTCGATGGGATTTTGAATGATATTTTCGCTCGTCTGGAACAGAACCCGGAAGTTTTACTTTGGCTCTTTCTGAGCTCTACAAAGGTAGAAGACACAGTGATATTTAGTTTTCTCTCAGGCCTTCAGGCTCATCCCATTTATTTCTCTTTCCACAACATGTCATGGATAGAATGCCTATTTCTTTTTTGCTCTGAGCACTGTCTGCAGGCTGCAGGCCTTCCTGCCAGGCTGAATTCAGCCTCCATTAAGCCTTTCCAGTTAGATGGCTGAGGATGGATGGTGATGGGCAGCCTCACTTACAGGTGGAGTGAAAGGCCGGGAGACACGGTATCGTTTCACTATGGAGATAACTGAGCATATTTTAATAATAGTGCTACACTCGGTCAGTGTTATGGGTCTCTCATTTGAATACAAGTACCATTGCACCCCTATTTCCTAGTTAGTGTCATTCAACCACATCTGAAGGAAAAAGTGTTTATAGCTTTTGTGGCTGAATAGTCACACTTGAAGGCGAGGTGAAAAGCCCACAATAGAGGGGTTGCACACACTTCTGGACAAGGTTTTCCCGAAGGCTTTCACACTGCTGCATTTCTACATACAAAAAATGATGAAACTAGTTGTGTGAAAAATGACAGAAGAGAGCTCGAGAGAAGTTAAAATCCTGCCTTTCTCTCACCACCACACACCTGGCCAATCATTGTGTGAATCATGTTTGCTTGTTGGATAATTGGTTTTGATCAATTTGTCTACTACAAGTATTACAACTTTGTAGAAGACTTGTCAGAGTATAAGGCTGACCTTTGTCTGGGTTTAGCATTTTCTCTTTTTCCACCAATTTTTGGCTGGACCAACCAGCCGTATAACCCCAAATGTCTGTCCATAACTGACCCACTGAGTCACTGACTCACTGACAGAGTGCTGAGTAATGAAGTTACAACATCGGTCCCCATTTCCCTAAGAGTTTCTATTACATCCTCAGGGGGCGTTTACAGAGGAGCCCCAAGCGCACTCTCGCTGTCAGCGCTTCAGTCGGTAAACACAAATTTACCAAATGAAGCGTCTCACACGGAGGCTCCGACACTGACAGGAGCACCAAGCCACAGATACAAAGAGGTGCAATGGATCCATTTTACCAGCCTGCATGGTGGCTATCAGCTAATTAGCATGGCTAACATGGTTAGCATAGCCATGCTGTGCTGCGTGTAGCCCATAGACTTTATAAAAATAAGGTTTAGCCACAGTGTTTCCGGTTGAACAGCACCGTGCTGAGCAGGTGACAGCTGTGTTTATGGTGTTTATTTGTACACTCTGAAAGACATCACAGCATGGATATAAAGTCACACAGCTGATAGACTGTTAGCCTAGCACGCTAATCCTAAGTAAACATATGGATGAGACCAGATGTTTACAGACATCTGCAGATAGAAACAGATGAAAGAGCAGGGGCAGTTAACAGATAATAAGAATAGTTATAATTAAAATTAAAATAAGTTCAATTTCAAATCAAACATCCCAAAACAATACTGAGTGGAAAGTATCATTCTTGCAACTGCATTTATAACCGTCTTTTTGACTCAAATGTTTGTGATATGCTACTTCAGTATATTTTAACAATACATAACAACAAACATTACTGGGACCACTACAGAAAATGAACAGATGTATAGATGAACATTTCATATCCAGGAATTCACATTATAGACATGACCACTGACTATCCCTGTAACAAATTGGCCACAGTTTTGCACATTGACCATACACAGTCCGGCCATATTCTAGGTTTTGACCTAGTCTTGTTGTTTTCTTGTCTTTTTGCGGAACATAACTTATATTTACTGTACCAATTCATTATCAAATCCTTTTCTTGCATCCTAACATCTGTCACTTGACACTTTACAACTACAACACTTGACACTTTTGCAACTATCTGAGCTCTCCAAACCAACTATGTCTACTTCCAAATAGCCACACGTAAAAACCATATTTCACTTCAATATGTGACACCTGGACAAGGTTACAGTCCTTAGGGGCAGGATTAAGACATTTTGGCGTCTACATGATAAAGTTGAAAGCCACTTTGACGCTTGCTGGGCTTGTCAAGTGAACAGTAATGGCCCCTCTAGCTTTGTTCCTTTTGGCAGGAACTAACAAAAGAAAATCATCAGAACAGACGAACTCACCCAAGCTCTCTTTTTTAGACTGCATGGGGATCAGCAGGGGGCCAGCACTTGCTGACAGCCAAAACAAGCGTAATATGGCTCTGAATACATAATGCCATAACCCGACAGGGATCAAATCTGTGACATTCTAACGAGTTCCATCTGAAGAAAGGGCTTCCATTCCTTCAACCGGGTTATCTGCGTGTGTACATTTGTGTGTATTTTGTCACCTCACGACAGGCTGATGAACCCCTACCTATACACAAGCGACATGCACGCCACACACAACACCACACACACAACACACACACACACACACACACACATCTGCTGGTCCATCCCCCTTCGAGCGAGAGCTGGGAGACAGAGCGACCTCCTGCCCCCATCTGACACCAACCCACCCATCCCACCCAAAACCCCCACCCACTGCCAAACACACACATACACAGACACACACACACACACACACACACACACACAAACCTCGCCTTGAAGCCAGCGTTCACACCCAAGTCTTCACATGACGCTTGGCAGGGGGGTCCTGCCACCAGCAGGATTGATGCAAAAAATGGCACACCTCTTCTTCTCCCCCTCCACCTACTCACCTCTTTCATGACCCTTTTGCATATATTTGCTGTGTAGTGTAATGAAATGGCACAGGCCTTTTTACATTTGTAGGGCAAACAACACTCATGTGCCTTAAAGTTTCACCAGAACTGCAGAGTGCCCATATCAGCAGATAACTTGCACTCCACTCTAAGAGCAGATATGTGCATCACAATAGATAAATGTACCTTTTTAAAAAAAAAATAAAATGTTGATATGACCTGGAAGTGGGTAGAACGTACCTCTGTCCTACATGCATACATTATACTAATGTCTCCTTTTGACCAAATATTTCCAGGTACCTGGGAGCCTCAGGAACTAAACCCAGAAGTACTGTACATCATGACTAAAAGACTGTTTCGCATTCCTGTTTTTACCACATCTGGTGGAGCTGTGAAGATGAGATCAGTTTGACAGTAATTTTAAAATGATGTCTGCATTTTACTGTGGCGTAACCAGGGGTTAAAGTCCATATTTCCGCTTGTTGACTCCATAGGAAGTGAAGAAGCAGAAGCAGTGATTCCAAGACTAACGTCATAGAAAACTTAAGCCAAAATATGAGATACTCGTGTCTGTTTGTTTGTGGCAAATGAAACTTGCAAGACTTTTCTTTGTTTGAGCTGATTTTCATCTGCTGGCCTTGAGGAAGTTTGTTCCTGACATTTATTCAGCTGTTTCTCTGCTGTGGAACCAGATGAACAGTAAGAGACAATGTTGTTTATCTCTGAATTTATCGTATTATCATATCAGTCATATTCATAATGTAATGTTATTGATAATCTCTCCACGCAATAACATTGGTAATATTAATTGGTAATAACATCAACGAACAACAACAAATGACTGTACTGCTCTGTCTCCTGTATCTGACAGTAATACACTGGAGCATTATTGTCTCTGATGTAGTCAGACTGATAAACTGATTCAAATAAAGCCAAACAGTAGACACAGCTGTGCACAATGTAACTCAGTAAATAAACAACTTAACTCAGTAATATTTATAATTGTGAGTTATATAAATGACTTGTGTGGGAATTCTACATCTTGTTGCCTGAGCTGTCCAAAACTGATCTGGAATCTTTCCAGACTGATACTGACACAAGACAGTAGTTTGTTTTTCCTTTTTTGGAATACACGTGCACACTGATATTTCACTAAGTTAGTGACCTTTTACAGTGAAATGCGTTATTTTCATTTCATTTCTCTCATGCTTACACTCTACCCCTCATCCTGTATGTCTCCTGTGTTCTAATAACACACTGCTGGTTCAGTAAATTCAGATTGCTTTAGTTCTGCCTTGCTCTACCTAAAGTCAGTGCAGTTCAGGTCCATTCAGCTGCTGAACAACTATGAGGCAGCGTGTGGAGCAGCAGGACTGATTGATATGTTTGTGTATGTATTCATGTATTTTATATCTGTGATTATATTTTTCTTGGTAAAAGCAGAGTCACAGACAGCAGGATGAAGTAGCTGCAGCTGAGATACCTGCTCAGCCTTCTCATCATCATCACCTCTGACCTTCAGCAGTGGCCTTCACTCAGGCCTCTAATCCTGCAGGTCTGAAGGCTCCAGGATGAGGATAGCACATTGGGTCAGTACATAGTTTCAGTCCAGCATCATGCTTCATCCACAGCTGATCTGTACTGATGAGTGCCAATAATCTCACTGGGTTGTGCATATTTTCTTTACAGTCACCAGAGAACCAGCCTGATCTGAACTGAAAGGTTCTCTGTGCTCACAGCGAATGGATACGTTTATACCTCTGTGACATCATCAGGAGATCTGGACCAATCGACCTGATGCTGCTTGTCAAGTAAATATGCACTTGTGTTTATTTCATAGTGCAATGTTATTATATGTAAGTTGTTTTTAGTTAAGTAATGTTTATTTTGCTTGTCTGTGTTTTGTCTTGTCTGTTAGCGGTGCTGTGAAAGAAGATTGTCTGAAATGAACAATATAATAACACCACTACAGCCACAACTACAAACCAACAAAGTCTCAGCACTGATGTTCATTTCTTTTGTTGGGCCTCCTTTGGACCAGTGGGATCCATAAAAATGTGTCAAGAAATGGATCCTTAAAAGAAGGTCAGCTGGTGACATAGGCTGTCCACAAAGAAAACAAGTCCACAGGAGCTCACAGTACAAATCAATTTGGGAGTTATTTTGAGGTGAGTCATTTTCCCCCGCTGCACCGCTACGCCGGATCTTAGGGTTCCCCCACCTGCCAAATCCCACTTTAACCCCTGGGTGTAACACTGAGTTATTATTTTCTGCTTTAGAACATAACCACAGTAGAACTCTTGCTCTTGTAAGCTTTCAACTCATTCACACATGCTCTCTTTCTCCTGCTCTTTTTTAAACAACTCGAGAAGCAGTCAACATAAGTTATATTAATTATATATTTATATGTATATTAATGTACATCAAGAAATGTACAATCCGAGATGTTGTATTGATACTATGGCACCAATTACATCTTTATTTTGAAAATGAAGCTGGATAGTTGAAGCAGCTGGGGTGTGTATAACCAGTCAACAACATTCAGCCCTACAAACTCTGCCCCCATAGCTCCTGATCCATCAGAAACCATCAGAAAGTAGTTTTCCCAGAGTACTGTAACTGTAACTACTATAGCAGAAAATGTAACTATCTAACAATTTTTAAACGCAGTTCCTAGTTCCTCTGGCTGAAATGCAGGTGAAGTTCCTGAGTTCCTCAAAAGGTTCTTTGTCCCCTGAAAAAGTTCATGTGGTGGAAACACCCTATTAGTTTAGACTCTGGTTTCTCTGATTTTATTGTTTGATTAGAATGAGTGGACTCAGTGGATTATCCTGGTCAGATAAAATAAACAGAATCACATTGAATTGCAGGCAAGTTTCTCTAATGGTTCCTTAGAAAATGTCCTGAGGTGGAAATTGGCCTTGATTCTAATGCTTTGAGCTTGTAGTGTCTTAATACTGGACTTAAAAATGGCATTTTGACCAGCTGCTTTTCATTCACTATTCTGCACTGTTTTTAAGTTGAAATTGGCAGTAGTATTACCGGCACTCATATTTTATCAATTAACAGTAAGACAATATCATTTGAAAAAGTAAAGAGGGTACTTTTTAAATCCTGCTCATTTTATATTTGTACATCAGTTTCTTCTATACTGACTGGCAAATTGGTGCAATGTCAACACATTGTATTCTTGAAATATATTGCATGGGTGTAACTCCCATGGGTTCTGCCATTTAAAAAAATGTCAAAACCTGTGCACCCAGAGCCAGCCAACTTACACTTTCAGTAAATATCACAACAGCACTTCATTCATGGTAAACATGCTGAACATGACTGTCTGAAATCACTACTAATTCTGACCACTATTCACCTGTTGCCAGGTAAGCCTTCAGAGGGAAACATCCTCTTGGACAATGCAGTTAACATGAGCAACAAAAAAATAGAACCGCACCATCCAGACAAAATCAAAATTCGATCAACTGTGAATCCAACACAACATCAGTATCAAAGATGGACACAACTCATACAAAGAGGAGTGGGAGAGGAAGTGGATTTAACATACACATCAGTCTCCATAAGAACATCCAGCTCTCACTCTTACCTTGATCATTTTTAACAATTCACATTGCAAAGTCATACATTATATTACCCATTGAACTTGCAGCATTCTGGCTTCATATAGCCACATATCCATGTAAAGCAGTGTGGTTTTAAAGTTCACAGTTTTACATATCACATAAATACATGTACAACGCCCAGATTGTTTGTAGAGAAAAGTGCGTGAAAGGGGTTAAAAAGACATGCATCTGTACACACACACACACACACACACACACTTGCAAAACCCCCAAAAAGCCAACCGATTTGTTAGGTCAGAGGCCCTCCTTTGTGAAGCCGCTCAGGAGCTTTTGTGTTGCTGAGAGCCAGGAATGTTGGAGCTGAGGAGGGGCCTCACCACAGGAGGTACACAGGGATTACAAGCAACCTGGGACTCTGCCTCTTTCTGCCTCTGCTGCTGCTCCTGTGTTTATGTGTGTATGTGTGTACGTTTAAAATTTGGGGCTGAGGAAGGAACCTTAATACTTGTTAAGTACTGACTGGATTATGTCAGGAGAGTATTAAAGAGTGTCAAGATGTGAAAGTTGGCATTAAATGCTTGGTCAGATTTTCAAGTACTAACTAATTTAAATGAACATTTTGTTAGTTTTGTTGTGTATCTCATTACATTAAGACAACATTAATCACATGAGAATTGGGCTTATTTGATTAGATTAAAAAGTTGTAAATAAAAGTGTGTATACTTGCCTTAAAATGTAAGGTATTGAACAAAAGTGATTTACTATTGAAAACAAGATATCATATTGGCACCAGTATTGAAAAAAATGTTAAAAGTAACCAGCCTCTTTTGTTTAGAAAATAGTTCCTATGGTGAGAAAACATGCTGACATTTAGCTTATTTTTAAATGTATATCTGAAGTTAAGGATTCATGTTTAGGGCAGAAATTTGAATAAGGATTGTGTTTTCGGTTTCGTTAAGGGTTAAAGTTATCAAGGGTTAAGATCACAGTTAGGAGTTAAGTGATTACAGTTAATAAAAGTCCTCACATGTTGAAGAGGAAGCACAGGTTGTTCATTCCCTGATTGTGTTGTCAACCAAATTACATTCCACGCTCAGAAAGTAGCACTGGATAATGCACTATTAGTATGCTAATGACTTTGGATCTACAGTAGACTCACTAATCCTTAGGACATGATAGAAAAGAACTAGTTCATATCACACGCTGTCTGACCACATTGGAAGGCAAAATTGTTCGGTTTTTCCGAAGGCCACACTCGAAGGTGGAGCGAAAAGCCGGCTGTCATAGAGACAGGGGAGACGTGATCATCTTCATATATGGGGATAACTGTGACATTTTCAGACTCCTTTGTCCATTTTCATACAATTCAGTTGCACTCCTTTGTACATGCTAAAAGTGACAGAAATGGTTGTGTAACAAATGAAAAGGAGAGCTAGAGAGAGAAGTTCAAATCCTGCTTACTTTCTCACTTCGCACAGCTGACCAATCACGGCGTAAAGTAGGTCTAAGTGTCAGATTGTCAGTCTCAGAAAGTTACAGTGATTCCAGTTCCGCCATCAGAAAGGTGTAGGGAGAGAGGTTTCTGAAGACATTCAACCATCTGACAAACACTTCTGATTGAAGCTCAGTGAAGTGTGAATAGAGGAATCAGCCAAGATTCAGGCCATATCCTAAATGATGAGGATAGCCTAAATGTGAAAACCTGTTCTTCTGTTCACTTTTCAAATCATTACATGACATAACTAGGGCTGGCTGTTGAACCTCAGTACTGTTTGAGTCTAAACTGAAGCGTGTTCATCTCATTGAGTATGAAAAAGTGTTAAGTATTGAAGTGGCATGGGGAGTGTTTTGACAAACATGGCTGGTTTCTCTGCTTGGTCTCAGCAGGGTAAAGCTATGCTCTGTTTCCTCTGACTCCCTCTGTGACCACTTATTTAGTGTTTCAATGAAATAGTGTAAACAGTGATTTGACTGCTAACCAAGGCTAACACTGCACGGCTGCACTGAAATCACTACTGTGGTTGTCGGACAACAGTAACAGAAAAATATCTAAAGGTAACACCGTTATTGCGCCAGTGGTCTACATATACTGACTTGACAAAGGGGGTCTTGACTGCAGTTCTGTACAAAGTCAATGGATGTTTGTATATTTTTTCTTTTGTAGAGAGATATGTAAGACAAGAAACAGATGCCTCATCACCTTCATGTATGACCAATTGCCACCAATGAGTTCACATAAAAGCGAAATGCATAAATGTAAAGCCCATATTAAAAATACATTCATGGTCTTATTGGCAGTTTAATTACTGTTAAATACAAATAGATAATCATAAGTAATGGCTATTGATTGGCATACCCTTTTTCATGGTCATGCAACCATTTAGCTGACCACTTGGTGTGGATGTCTGATCTCCTACACAAGAGAGATTAGAAGTCTGTATTGTTATTGCTACACTAATGCTATATCCACACTAATACGTTTTTGTTTTAAAACACATAACTTTTGCTACATTTACACCAAGTGTCTGAACCCTTAAAACAGAGACTTTTGAAAAGGCTGCTGACCCTGTTTTAGTTTGAAAACTCTGGGATTGCATTTTAGCCTGGACAGGTGGAAATGGAGGGTTTTGAAAACGATGAAACAGGCACCCATGTTCGCTTCCTGATTGGGTCTTATCAGTCACGACTTACAGTCATGTCATCTGTTACTTTCAGTAACAATTCCACCTTGACATCGGTCCAAACAAAGACACACAGTAACACATTTAAAAACGCCATTTTAAAATGAAAACGTATTAGTGTTGGACGTAGCCTAAGGCCATGTATGTAAGCTGTGTGTGTGTGTGTGTGTGTGTGTGTGAGAGAGAGAGAGAGAGAGACAGGGAGAGAGAGAGAGAGAGAGAGAGAGACAGCATGTCCTGCTGAGACCCAGCTGTGTCTGCAATTAGCAGGAGGCATGGAATGATGATTGCTGGTGCGGCAACACTAATACCAAGTGACAGGTTTCCTTGTGAAGGAGAAGGAAGGCCGCTGACTGCCATAAAGCAACACTACTTTTTCTTTCAAACACACATGCTTATACTGGTATACACACACAGCCCATATATGCATACACACAGACAATGAAACAAATAAGGATAAGGTTTGGTGGGGGTGGGGGCTTTAAATCTGACTGCAAGACATTATGCACTTTGGACAATGGGTTTGTCTAATCCTACCTGCTCTGCTTTTCAGAGCCCACCGCTGGCCTATTCTAGTCCTGCCCACCAGCTCATCAGAGAGGGCCCATTGATGAAGACTCTCAATTACCATAGTAACTCACACAGTAGGTAGGAAGTCCCCCCAACCCCCCAAACCCAATCTCAGCACCAGCACCACCAGGCCCCCATTCTGCCAGCTCCATGCTCACCTTGTCACAATGAACAACAGAAAAGCTCTGTGGTGGACAATAAAAAAAGAAAAAAAGCCGCCAGCTCCAGGCCCTGAGAAAAGTGAGCCATTCTACTTACAAAGAGCCGCTTAGGGGTGGATTGAGGGAAGGAAAAAGAGGGCTAAAACACTTGTGGGCTCATGGAACTCTATAGGGGGAGCGAAAATGGAATAAGCCAGCAAGCACTTGAGGGTCCCGCCAAGCACCTGAATGGGATAGAGGGGTGGAGCGCCAGAGGGGGGTCTGGGGAAGGTGAATGGCCTTCTTTTTGGGTCCAATTTGTCTCTTTTCACCCTGCTCGCCCTGCTCCGACTCTGACAGATGTACAAAGAGGGAGCGGCGCTGGGCCACTCATCCACATACGCCCGTGAGCAGCTGTCACTTTTGTAAGACAAGTTAATCAAACAAATGCCACCGTACCTCCCTTTTTAACAAGGCGGAGAGAAAGAGGGATGGAAGGGGGCTGTAAAAGGGTGATAGAGACCCGAGAGATGACATGTGTGTCCTCGATCAATTCACCGCACCAGCCCATCAATAAACCAGCAGGACCTGACAAAGGAGAAGTTTCCATTAAACTTGTATTTCCCTCCTCTCGGGATGACCATGGCTTTAGTGTCCTTAGCTGTTTCCTCCTGGCAACACGGCGCTGGGAATGCTCACAGAAGATTTAGACCCAAAAGAAACGAAGGAGGGAAACAAAATGCTCTCTCCCAGTAATTATTAAGGACTCTAAGCTGCTTACAGACTTCATTAAATGGAGGTGAAACCTTTTCAGAACATGTTTTGAACAGTCACACAGTCAATCTAACCTATCCCGCTTTGCTGGTCTTTTTTTATTATTGTGACCTACGACTACGGCCATTATTTTCCTCCCTATTGGTTTGTGTAATCCTTTTACAGTTACTTTACTTCAACCTAAAAGAGATTACTGACTGGCATGAAAAACAAGAGGACATCAATGCAGTATTGCAGTCATATTGTTGTGGATAAAGGGTGAAAGACATCTGGTCATTGTCTCTTAGAAACAGCAAACTGAAAGAGTGAATGCTACAGAAAAACATTGCAGAGAAAAAATGCAGCTACAATGTTGGTTGATGTAATAGGTTCTAGTTTTCTTATTGGGTATCAGTATCATGTTATATGTCATTTTACAAAATTCTGTTGTCCAAATGAATGTCTCAAAGCAATTTATAATCAACAATTGTCAAAAAAATGTGTTCAAGATTTTGTTTTAACTTTGTGAAGAATTAATTTGTAGTTGGTAGTTTTGCATTTGCTATCTTGTTATTTAGGCTACAGCTAAGGATCGTTGTGGTTGTTTAAATTTTTCTTTGTTGATGAATCATTTAGTCTATAAAATGTCAGAATATGCCCATCAGAAGTTCCCAAAATCCAAATCTTCTAATTTTTGAAGTTGGAACAGATTAGTTTAGTATTTTTTTTATAAAGCAAAAATACAACTCATCCATCATCAAGATTTTTGGTGACTCATTTTTTATTTTATATTACAGTTGATCAATTAATCAACTAATCTATTGAGTTGCAGTCAAGATATATATCGATAGCAGACAATTAGTCTAATTAATATCCTTATACTGATTTCAATCATATCACCCAACCCCTTAAAAATCAGTTTTGATCAAAATCTTTTGATCAAAACAGATTTTCCAACTTTATTAAGTTTTTATTTATTACCTTATGGATAGGAAGTTGTGTCAATTATGATTCCATGTTATCAGTGAAAACTATTATTCAAAAATTTGATAAATAACTTTTTCCATGATGGAACTTAAAAAACAAACAAAGACAAAACAAAACAAAGATGTCTTCTTTATTTTATCCTCATAAACGAGTCATTTGAGCAGAATAATGCATCTGACAGGCTGAGGGAGTTAAGTTTGCGTGTTGCCTGAGCTCAGTGTTGATTAAATTGTTCACTTGGCATGGCTGTGAGGCCGGCAGTTCGTGACCGGAGCCGGCAAAGTGGTGAAGCGTCCCCGGACAGCCAAGTGGTATGACGGCAGCTCCATCGCCCGCTAGTCTTCTGGCATTCTCTGTCACCACTACAACCCCCCAACACACCCACCCATCCGTAAAACCCACCCGCCGTGACCGAAGTACAACGGCGGCAACGTCAACAATCTTAAATCCCCCAATCTGCAGCTCAATCTGACCCCTGCCCTCGCTCCGCTCCGTCACAGCCGTCCAGCAGTTGGTAAGCAGAGCGAGACGGGAGGAGCAGCAGCGATTAAAAAGCGCTTTAACTTTCGTCACACAGAAGTGCAATTTCGCCACGCCTGTGAATCTGATAACTATCCAAGGTCAACGGAAATACTTCAAATCAATCAATGAGCCGCACTTCTAATCCCCTCCGGGCAAAGGCAGATTAAGTGTATAATTGACCTGTGTAATCCCTGTATCTGCAACTCCAGCCCCGGGGGGAGGGATGGAGAAAGGGGGAGGTGGCTCCGTAACTCACAGGCTCTACAGCACCATCTCTGTCCTCCTCTTCCTTTCTTCCCCCTTTCCCCCGCCTCCAACCTGGCTAGCATGTTTGTTGCCTTGAGCTGGGTACAGGGGGAGTGTCATGTAGTGTGTCATGAAGCTGTGGTGTATCAGTGCAGGGCTGGATTTGGCTCAGGCTAAAGACATGGCTTTTTTTAATCAATGATCCCCAGGCTGCGCCGTGCTAAGTCCCCCCTCCAGTATCATTTAAGCACATCTGTTTAAATCCAGGCCTCTTCAGCCACTCTTTCAAGAACTAAACCAGAGAGGGTTAGGGGGGGAAAGAGAAGGGGGGACCAAATTAATTTCTCCCTATTCCCCACACAAACACACAGGTCATTTTCAACACACTTGGTGGCCAAGAGTGTCCAGTGTTCTGACACTTAATAAAACACATGCAAATAGACAAAACACAAGCAAATAAACAATCTTTACCAATCCGACAACATGTATGCATCATAAATAAAAGTTTACGAAGGCAACTCTGATGAACCCACTGGTAAATAGTAAGACTGATGCTAGATGCAAGATTCAATAAATTGTTTATTGTCTGAATATATTCTTCAGCTCATGAAAACAACAAAATTGAGCATAATAATCATCAGGTTAGAGGTTGGGTTAAAGACATGCATAGCTGGTTACTCCACATCTCATAAGTTTTGATACCTTTCATCAATTCATCCATCTGTCCCTCCATGTCCCACCACTTATATGGTTCGAGGTTGTGGTGGCATCAGGCTAAGCATGGTAGGCCATACAACAGTCTCCCTAGCCACATCCTCCAGCTCTTACTGGGTGATCCCAAGGCATTCACAGGTCAGATGGGATATGTAATCCCTGCAGGGTGTTTTGGGTCTGCCGCAGGGTTTCCACCCAGGAGGGCAGCTTTATCAGATGCCCTGACTATCTCAATCTGGCTTCTTTAAACATTAAGGAACAGAGGTTTCACTCCAAGCTCCTGAAACTAATTTCAGCCAAGAGTATAGATCAACCAGTACATCAAGCACTATGCTTTCAGGCGTTGCTCGCTCCTCACCATGAGTGAAGTACACAGTCTGGTGCAGCATCCTGATGACTGCTGATGTGGCACCACCCAGTCTGTTGATCTCTCGTTTCATCTTCTGACTTGTGAACAAGACCTGAAAATACTTGAACTCTAACTACTTCACTTGGGGCCATAATTCACTCGAACCAATTCAATTGCATAATTGCAATCCCGAGGCCATCGTAGTGGTTACTCCACCTTGACTGTGCTTAGAGATTCTGTCCATGAAAATCACTGAGGTGGTAACAAGGCACAGCCCTGCAAGGTGAAACCAAATGCCCACTGACAATGCATCTGATTTCCTGTCGAGAATATGGACAAGATGTCACTCACTCTCATGTAGCTATACAGGGACCGGTACTCCATACTCCTGCAGTACCCCCAACAAGATACTTCGAGGGACAGGGTAAGCCTTCTTGAGGTTTACAAAACCTATATGTAAACTAGATGAGCAAACCACCATGACCAGTATCCAGTATCCCTGCTGGTAAAGTGCAGGGTCATTGTTCCACGACCTGGATGGAATCCACATTGCTCCTCCTGAATTTGAGTATCCTTTCCACCACCCTGGCATAAGGTGTACCCACTCTGGAGAGTATTTTCGAAGAAGCTGTTTTCAGTGGGGGAGAATGCTATCTTAGTGTGGGTGCAAAATGTTTTCAGAACTATCGGTTTAATATGCACATGACCTGAGGCAGCCACAGGTCAGAAAATAAAAGCAACTTCATGACAGCCTCCTCTATGCAGGGGATTTTCATGTAAGTTTAATCATGATGCCACAGACACCTGCCCTCAGAGCAATTTTCACAACAACAGAAAATGAAATATAACAATTCCATGATTGGATTGCTGGCCAGGATTGTGTTAGTAAAATGGCATAAAGTAAATCTGATTTAAACACCAAAAAAGTAACATGTTTCTAGCAAAAATAAAGATTTTTTTTCCAGTACAACTGCAAGTGGGTCAAATATCAATTAAGAATGTCTTGCTCCAACAAGCCCCCCTACCCGCCAATCTATGTCATAACATGGGTATTAGCACTTCTTAATATGTCTCAGATTATGATTCATTTCTTGAGACGCTGTTGTTTGTTTAACATTATCAGCATTAGACCACATATGGGCCTGTCTGCTGTCACTCTAGACGTCAAATTATGAGTGTTGACACATATTTAGATATTAAGAGGCCATAGTGGAATAATCTGCTTACTGTGGCTGATATTAGAAGGCGTCTTGGGATAAATGTATGTCATAACCCCAATTAAAATGACATATAACCTAAGGCTTACTGTCCCTGGATGAAATCCCAGCCAAACATGTTTAAGAAACCAAAATCGCTTTGAGGCACATGGAAAGTGTCTCCACTGAACTTGTGTTCTGTCTCCTACCATTAACCTACAGTTTTATAAAGACAGTATCATATTCTATTCTATTCAGTTGGCTGTAACCGGACCATACATGAAAAAACAGCGCTGTTCATCTTTAAATTTGGTGTGAAATGAAACATGCTTAAAGGACTTGATGTGTTGATGTGATTTAAAGTGGAATCTCTTTACAATCAACCATTATGGGATTGGGATACTTGATGGAGTTCTTCCATTCTACATTATGGCCCATTGAAAGATTTTAAGACTTTAATCTTGTCAATTGGCATAAAAAATGTGCCCTGGCAGGTCACCAAAACATCATAAAATGTCTTTCTAGTCTTGGATTAGCAAAATGGATTATACAGTATATGGTCAAGTGAAAATGGGAATTGGAATTGTTTGGGAATTGTTTGCCAAGTACTTTGTTGTCTTTGCAGCTGTTATTTTGCTCTGCTTTCTTCCCCTCTGTTTCTTTTTTATTTTTTTAAACAATTCTGCAAAAAAAAGTGTACCTGTTGTTTATGCTTCAATAAATCTGTATCTGAAGTCTTTTTATGCTTAATAGGTTCTTATTCTTGAATATGTATCAACTTGCTGAGTTGTTCAGACATCTAGAAACATTTTGACAAACTGATTTTCACTGGTGAAACAGGTGAAATTATCTCACCCCAATAAGAGTTGTCAGATTAAATAATAGACCAAAGTGGAATACTAACACTGCAAACTCTCCAAACGCAGGTCTAAAACTAAGTGGAATGTCAACCCATAAGCCATAAGACTTCTATGTAACAAGCCACCCTATTGTGAACATGTATGGAACATAGGTTGTAATCCTCACCAGTGGAAACGGACAAAACAGATAAATAAATGAAGTCTGCAGCCCACAAGGGGAGGGGAGGGGCTGCCTAACAAAGCAAAGATTAAGGGGAGTCCTCCCTGACCTTATTTTACGAAGACGGCACCCCCGCAACCAAGACACACGTGCGCACACACTTACATACTGGGGTATCTGCTTTGGTGGCCTGTAACACTATAATTGTGAGGGTTCATGAACATTTGCTTTTAACTGGTCACTACTTCTATAGCATTTACTTCATTGTCTTCTACAGCGCTACAATGACTACTTTTAAAAATATAATAGTATGAAATGGAGAGATAACTTGCTTATACTTGCTTTTCAGTGAAAATCAAACTCTTACACACTGTCAGATGGGAAATTTGTGTGTCCACAAAAGATGCAGTACTAACTATTTTTTGTCTTCAACATTATACACTTAAAGACTATTTTTGAGATTCTCAAATGATTACCATTATATCAATCAATCAATCAATCAATTTTTATTTATATAGTGCCAAATCACAACAAAAGTCATCTCAGGGCACTTTTCACATAGAGCAGGTCAAGACCGTACTCTTTAATTTACAGAGACCCAACAATTCCCCCATGAGCACCATAACCAGAGATTGTGACCTGTCTACTAGGTCCCCACACCGGGACTTGAACTGGAGTCTTCCAGATCATAGACGACTGTGCTGACTACTGAGCTAAAACTTTACTCATCACCTCATTGCAGACAGACCTCTACCGATTTATACACCCATAACACAGAGAAAGCACACCGTATAATGTGTAGGGAAGAACTTCAAAGGTGATTATTGCTTTACACTTTTCATTTATTGCCTATTTTTTACAACCTAACTTTGTGGAAAGGAGAAGGGGAAGAACAGGTTATGGAGAGTCCCTTGGGAGCACTTCGTATGTGTCAGTAGCTCAGCTTTATCTCTGGCGAACACCCCAAACTCCAGGAGTGATGTTCAAATTAGGAAACGTGCGACACATAGCAGGTTGATGTGACTCCCCTAGTTGAGACCTGCTGATAGACGTAACAGTGGAGCAGAGGAGAGAGACTGAGATAGTGATGTAACCAACCTGTGTGCTGGTATTTGACATCTTCATCTATCTTCTTCCTGAACACAAATCATTTTAAAAACATTTGTATGAAACAAATATTCGTAAAATTGCCGAATAAGGTATTTGTAGTCAGACACACTCCTACTGTCTACTCCCTAGGATTCATGTTTATGTGGCTCTAGCAGTTCTCTACTTCCATTATTGTATACTAAGAACAATAATAGTGTAGCGCCAACATTAGCACATGGTGCATCCACTATAGTTAATGGTTTATACAATGGAACTGAGACATAATGCAGGGCTAAGGGCATGCAAGTGAAAATAACTTCAGGTGAATGATAATCAGATAAATAATCAGAAAAAATAACACAAAACAGCTTTGTCTTTATACCTAGAGTCAAACACTAATGTTCCATCTTATATGTCACCATTGTTAACCAGATAAAAATACGAGAGAGAGAGAAATGGATAAAAAGGGTGGAGTGACAAGAAAAGCACAACAGAGCTGCAGAGAGCAGCCAGAGACACCTTCATCGGCCTCTGTGACGCCGCAGGGATAACTGATACAAAATGACAACAAAGAGAAGTCAGGGTGAGACAAATCCTGGCAGAAACGCTCTCGTGGAGGAAAAACGGATACATGGCAAAGCAACGGGTCAAGATGCAGCAACAAACTGCAAACATCCAGCACCGGACACCTCTCTGTCACCCTCTGTCAGGACCAACAGAGAGGAAGAGGATAGGAGACGGATTACACCCCAAGGCCTCCATTAAACACAGTGGCACAGACAGATAGCTGCAACTGTATACACGTCTCCACTGTTCAGTCTTCAGAGACTAAACCATGAAAACGCACAGAGTCAGGATGAAGAGCTGACAGCTAAATCACATGTCCCTGTGTGCAGTACATGGCGCTGGAAATGACACATTGAAAACTGTGTATACATTTAATGAACTATGTGTTATTTAGACCTCACTTCCTGTTGCCCATAGGTAATACTACATAAGTGAAATAATAATGCAGCAATACATTCACCAGAGGGCAACTGACATGGATATACATTTTCTTGAATATTGGACATTGCATGTAGGAGATAACTATAACTTCTTGTGTCCACTATGTGGCGCTAGAGAACACCCAAAGTCATGTTGCTGTATATCATGTGTAGACCACACCACGTAAGTTTTATGTAAATCGGATGATGTTTGTCATAAGGCTGACTTCCTGTTGTCAGTAGGTGGTGTTATGACTTTGACTCAATTGGCTCAAAGGCAGATTCTCTTTATGGCTATAATTCGGGTTCTCTGTATAAAAGAGGCTACTCACATGTGGATGCGTTCAGGCCTGGACTCTTATGAAGCATGAGAAATTTGTGGCAGATTGGACAATGTACATTTGAGTTACAACAACTTCCTGTTTAATTCCCAAAAATGTTTTGGGCAGAATTGATGGGCATGCCACATCAAGGGCATTCCATGAAACCTCAACTGCTCCAAAATAAGCATCACAAAGGTCTGTAGATGTCACCTAAGAAATTTCGCTTGGCTTAAATCTGTACGAGTTCGTTAAAGTACAACACCTGTGAATGGCTTCAAACTGTGCAAAAATTTCACAGTAAATTCAAAATGGCTGACTTCTTGTTGGGCTTAAGGTATGGCCCCATGAGGCTTTTTTTAAAGCCTGGAGATGTTACATCTGAATACCAAATTTCGTACATCTACATAAAATTTAAAGATGGGGGCTTTGACTTCTTTTCTAGGGGACGCTATCGAGCCATTCTGCCACACCCAAGCTCAAGATCATATCAGATATCAAGTTACGCCACTTCTGATGCATGTGCAAAGTTTCAAGAGTTTTCAGGCACCCCTAGCACCTCAAAAATGCTAAGAGTTATTAGGGGGCGCTATAGATCAGACATGCCACGCCCAAGCCCAATTGCAATATCAATTCAAAATATTTACTCACAAAACTTTGCACCTTGAACATAAGTGCAAAGTTTTGTGAGTTTTTGTGCATCCTAAAGGCCTCGAACATGTATTTGTAAAATGAAAATTGACGCACGAAATCCAAAACAGCTGACTTCCCAATCACTACAGAAATTTGCACTTTTCACCAGTTCTGTTCTGACATGTGTGCCAATTGTCATAAATTTTCAAGCATCCCAAGCCCTTCAAAAATGCAATGGCACAGGGGAAAAATAATAACAATAATAATAATAATCTGCACAAAAACCACAGGTTCATCACACTTTCAGTGCCAGCATACTTTCGTGCTTGGGCCCTAATAAGAAACAACTGAAGGGAAACCCAAACTCTGGATAAAGCAAATTCCAAAAGTTCAACAAGAAGATATACGAGTATAGATGTCTTTTTCCTGATCTGTTAAGTTTCGAAAGGACGTAATTTTGGCTAAGATTCTGGGTCGAAGAAAACATGTTTGTGTGATCCTGTTTACTTGGACGTCAAAAGAAAGGGTGGGGGTAATCTTTGATTCCAGATTACAGTATCCTTTCTGCATAGTAGGGTGTTCCCCTTGGAAGGTATTTAGCTGAGGGGGTAAGCCAGCCAGATCCTGACACATCCTCTCTCGTGATCAATTAAATAACTAGATGACGGTCTAAACAAAAACACATCAAGAGATATGTCCAGTTTTGAAAATAGAGCAGAAAAGGTTCCCAGATCTTTCTTGTTGAGCCAAGAGAGGTATGCGTTACCGTTTGAGTTTGAGGTGTGCCATGACATATCACAATCTTTTGACTTTGTACTGATGTTCTTTGAGAAATTTACAATGTAGGACAAAGTTCCCGCAAATGCTCAGTGGTGTCTGCCTTACACAGAACTACTCTCCTGAGACTGAAAACGTGATCACTGTTATTAGTCTTTGGAGCTGTTTCTAAACAAACTATAATCCCTGTGATGAAGGAACATGTCACCCTGTGCAGTGGTGTGGCTTATTGACCTGTTTTTAATAGTTTTTGGACAACAATAGAGGTTTATGGCACAGAAGAATAGGATATATCAGGCTTTGGATACACACACAATACTTGTTAGTAGATCAGTTCATTGATGGTTTGGATCCAAACATGAGATTTGTTGACAATAAGAAAAATAAAGAAAATTGCCAGCCATATCCTCTAAGTTGAACTTGTCAGCCAACATTTCCTTCAGGAGATGGTAGAGAGCAAAAACAGAGCTAAAAGAGAGCAAGTATTGGACTTACGTTCACCAGGTGGACAGAAACACACCTGCTGGTTGTGGAAATAAGCAACTATCTGGCTCTTTAGCTGCCAAATGCTCCTCTATGTTCACCAGCTAGTCTACAGCTAACTGTCTGTTTGCCGTTTGGTATTGAGCAGATAGTGTGCTGTGGCTTCTTAGAGCTTTTTCTTTGAAAACAGATGCCTGCTGCTGCCGAAAGTGACACTATAGGAGCGCTGAGAGTGAATCAAAACAGTAAAGTTGTAGCTGGACAGCTAAACAACGAGCTGAAACTCGCACCCCCTTCCTGCATATGTCAGTCAGAAATTTAGAATCAATAACTGGACCACATAGATTTAAAAGGACATCAAAAAAACGTGTCCAAAAATCCTCCAGTCGTAGACAGAACCAAAACATCTGGCAATCATATTTGGTCCCTGTATTAATACATTTCAACCTGCACCTGACTACTACTACTCTACTATGTGTCCAGTGTGTGTTGCACTCCCTTATGACAAAAAGATTGAGCTATGCCTTAAATGTACTGGCTCTGTCTTTTCACAGTAATCCACAACTCATTAACCTCTGAGTTTTAATTCTTCTTTTAAAAGTAGTTCATGAGACGACATGTTTGTAAGACCTGAAAAAGCCAATGCGTACAGAATCTGTGGTGGGTGGCTGCCTGTAAACATGGAGCTAAGCCATCTTACAAAGTGATCTTTTGTGCCTCTTTTTCAATTGATTAACTTTTGTTTGCTGACTCAGAAAGAGTGAGGATAATCCCTCCTGAAGATCAGTACACACTGCACACAAACACCATGAGACAAAGGAGCATAAATGGTGAGGAACAGAGAGAGAGAGAGAGAGAGAGAGATGCAGAAATACGAGAGTGACTTTGAAAAGAGAAGCAGAGATGATCCACAGAGAGCTGCAGCTCAATATGCAACTCATCCCACTGCAGGGATTGTTTTGGCACATTTTGGGGAGCAATCCTCCAGTTTGACCTAAGAGGAGGCTCAGCAGCAAGGCTTAGAGATTTACTGTTTTGCTGTTACTTGACCTCATCTCATGCAATGGAGGCAAACAGCGTCATGGGACTGTTACAAGTTGATTACAGCTTGAGTTGATTACAGTTTGTCAGCTATGGAGCAGGACACTGATGCATCAGTACAATCACTTTCACAAAATGACTTGAAAATAGTGCTGGCACAAAATGAATGAACAAATCCAAAGTGCTGATTTATTTGTGGGTTCGATACGTATCGGGTCTGTACTGGTACATACTGCGTACACTTAGTTATATACTTGCACTCTAAAGTCTGACACTAACAAAAGCCTTATATAAAAGTTTTATATGTCACCTGATGAGCTGCCAGAGATCAAAATATATGTAATAATGTCATCCAATGTGGTTTAAATGTGTTGTTTAAGGTTTTGGGTTAAAATAGTCTATTGATATCTTCAAATAAATGAAAATGACAACAATAGAAAGAACTCTGGCTGTGTTGACCTCTATTCAGATTAAAGCTCACATGCAGGTTGAGTTATCAGTGATCACATGAATCTAATCATTTGGCTTTGGATCACTCTCCTGATAGGAGGGACTTTTTAATCACCTCCTACAAATGATCACAGGTGGAATGAATGAAACCTTGTTATTACTAAATCTCCCTTTTATAGAGGAGGAGGTGCTGTGGCTTACTCACATCAAACAATCTCTCTATGTACACCTCCTCGTTGACCTTCTCCCGCAGCATATCCTGGGAGTGACGAACAAAAGTCACGTAACCATCAGCCACGTCCATCCCTGGCTTCTGCAAGAGGCACGGAAAAGAGAGTAAGACAGAAAAAATTGGTTAAGTGTAAAATATTCTTTTACCCTGTTCTAATGAAATTATATTTGCTAAATATATACAAAACTATATATATTCATTTTGCAGCTATTATCTACAAGAAATCACTTTCTTCAAAGTGGATAAAGTTAACCCCAAAACAACTAGCTAGCAGGTCCAGTCAGTCAGTATGAACTCCATACATGTGAACACCATACAGCTTCAATTAAGAGCTGGTACCATTTGATACAGAATACATATTATACTGTCAGGCAACCTTAAAACTACTTGATGTTAAGTAGTTAATATCATGTTTCATTCTGATTAGAAAATACAGAGGGATTTGTAAAAATGTTGCTTTTTTCACAATTTAAATAGCAATGACAAATTATCAAAAACATCTTGTGAATTACTGTTCAGATACAGATAAGTTATAGATAAGCCTTGACTGGATGTTGAGTGGTTAATATCATGTTCCTGGAACTTTTTGGATAAATAGGGGCTAAAAAGCATCATTGCCAACTTAAAGTATTCTGCCTATATCCTTATTTAACTTGATATGACTGTTTTCAGTAGGTCATAAAATAGTAGTATTTAATGAGAATACTAACGCAGAATTAAACTAATCCAGCTAAAATGAGCATTTTCACCCGTGATTACAATAGATCGATACAGAAGTGTAACCACATGACATGTTTGTGATTTAGTGGCTTGTTCTGGATTTCCAGCATAACCTTTTTTAAGATAGGCTACATTATGTGACTTCACATTATTTCAGTGGAAACTAAGTATATAAACATTCAAATTGAGATACTTTTCTAAAATGTTCAATTTTCATCATTTGCAGAAAAAGAATCTTTGCATCTTCAGAGAAGTACAGGGCACTGGTGTTCTTCAGTCAGCTCATGTCAGAGAGTCAAGTTTGGCTGGGAACCAAGCCTCACAGTCTGGGCATGTGCAAAGTGGAAAGGGGCGCTGCAGCTTCAGTTGAGTTTGATTGTGGGGGCCAGATTGTGAGGAGGCCTGTCATTCTGACATCTAAAATATTCGATGAGGACAGTTCTCTTTCTTACATGAACACATCTTGCCATTTTCAAGATAATGAAAATGAAATGAAAATCTTTTAAAGGTTCTATATGTAGGAATCAGAAATTCCCTCTCATTACTGACATCTGTGGCCTTTAAAGGAGGTGCAGTCAACATCCTGGTGCTTGCGCTTGTGTGGCCGCATGCGTGCTTGCAGCACAAGACAATTGCAGGTGTTGTCTTTTTCCTCACTTCCACTTCTCATAATTACATAAAAGATCTCTAACATTGTGTTTTGACACAACCCGCAAACCACCAACTTTTTTTTTTACCAAGTGTGTTTACAAAGCACTGGTAGGCTCAGTGAGCTGTGGCCAGGGAGCAATGCGTTGTTTGTTTTAGCTGTATGTGTTTTGGAGTGGGCGACTTGTCATTGCAAGGGTGTTTTGTTGTGAAATGTGTAGTGGTTGATGGAGGCAGCTAGCTGTTTCATTAGCTGAAGAGCTAATATATGCAGGGTGTTCCTAGTCAAATAGCACTGTTTATGTTGTGTTGCTGTGTTGTTATGCTGGTGGTCACTTCCGTTGGGTTTTTGAGGAAAATATGGCCCAGGTCCTTCACACAGAAATCAGTCCACAGGCTGTTACAGACAGCTGAGAAAGTCAGGGGAGGTCTCATTTTTTATGTTAAAAAATGATTAATACATGTAAATTGCTTCACAATTCTACATATAGAACCTTTAACCTTTTGGTCTCAGTTTCCCTCTCTTTGCTCCAACTCATGCATATCCCAAAAACAATCACAAAAACCCATTGGTAACTGCCACTAAACTTAGTTAACACATCTGCAATGAGGTTTACAATGTGTAAATGAGTTTCTTTTTTACTAGTGAAACTCTAATTTTGTACATTAAGGACACAATTAGCATGCTGGGCTGGAAACTGCGACCCATGCCAGCATACACAGTGCCTCGTCACATTCACTGACAAGGCATTAATTTGAAATTTGGCATGTTGCTACGGCCGAAGTGTTGGCAGCTAATACAGATCTGATACACACACACACAACCACCACCACCACCACCACCACCACCACAGCTACCCTGACAGCAGAATGGGCATGTGTTGTACAACATGGACTCACAATGTATACTGCACAGAGAGCGAGGCACGAGGCAGGCTGGCTGTCAGTGTCTGGCCACATGCATATGAATGGACATTTGGGGGAGGAAACACAGGGACATTCCATGTGGAAATACGACAACCAATACCATCTGGATTATGATTCTACATGTGAAAGCTTGGTCAAATATTTGTACAAGCACAAGAAACACACACAAACACATACACATCTCCAGGGAACAAAATCCATTCACTTTAATCCTTAAAACCACCTTAAACGTTTCATTTGAAACTGAAAGTGTGCATAGAGTAAGTCACTTCAAGGAGTAAAACACCAATGCTTAGTCTTAAAGGTTGTTTATGGTTTTGGTTTACTTTTACATGAATGATTAAGAGGTTATAAGTTATATTTATAGTTATATTTAGTTTGCACAGTAAGATCAAATTGAGCCATTAAATTCACCAATCCATACACTTTTCATGCTGAATGCAACTACATTCATTTTCCATTTACACCTGGATTTAAAGGTACCATGTAAAGTTTTCTTGTAAATTAACAATTATTTACATTTGGTGTATCTCAACAAAATACATTCTGTGTATCTTTGAGGTCTAACAAACCTGTTGATGCATTACCTTCTTCATAAAACATTTGCACTTAACAGGTTAAATTCATGTTTACATCCTCTAGTAGTCTTCTTCCCTGCATTTTACTGGTGCATTGCTACATTTCCTGGAAAGTTCTTGCTAGAGCTCGACTGACAGATCAGCTGGGCCAATATACTGCATCTGTGAGATATTTTGAATGGCATATAAGTCAGCTAATAGGTAACAAGATAATACAGTGCAGAAATGAATAAAAGATATGTTTCAGGTCATGTGGACACTGTAAAATGTAACACTCAGTGGTCACTATTATTTAATAAGCTAAATTAAGAGATGCTTATTAAAACTGTTTACGTAAAAAATAAAAAAAAACTCTTGCTCTTTCTCTTGCTCAACTGGCAAATGTTTTAGTCCTCCATTTTGCAGGAAAAAAATAAAATTAGTGGTAAATAAATGTGATTTGTAATGAAACGATTAAGGCATTTCAAGGTCAATAGGGGATGTTTGTAACAGTGTACATACACAGAAAGAGATGGACACAGAGAAATAAATAAGTCTCACTTACAGGTACATCCACATACTTTGAGGCAGCTTTCACCTTGACATAAAGGAGAGAGAAGTGGGTGAAAAAAACAGGACTCCAGCTGTGGTTCCACTTTCCAGAACAAAGGCTGCAGTGGTGAGACTGTACAGCCTGGAGTTTAGTGCCTGCTGAACTAGCAACAGTGACTCATGTGGTGATTTCAACTGCAAAAGTGCACTCACAAATTCAATAACCTGGCTTTTGTTACACTGCGGCAAACCAGCTGAGGTGTTAAGCTATTTGGTGGAGAGGAAGGTTTCAAAAAGGTCAAACTTTATTCAAATGAACATTAAAAATTAACATGACAAAACATGGCATAATAAATTCCAGTTTACAGTACAGCATGTTTGAGTAAAGTTAAAAGCAGTGTTGTTAGTGAGTGATGACCAAAATCCTACAGCAGGATTTTTACAGATTCTCCTCAGTTTACATTTCCTCATGCTTACATTTTACTCACCAATTTTTACTGCAAAGATGTGAGGACATGAACTTGCCAGATCAGAGTTGAACAGGGCAGCAACATGAGTAATGAGACAACCACAACTTTAACCAAAATCTTCCAATCTGATCCAATTATCAGACTGGGAGAGTTTGGTTAAAGGTTTCTTCCAACACTTATTTGAAAGAGAAACCTGGAGGTGAAAACATCCAAAAGGTCTCTTGTAATTGTTCACTACATAGTAAAAGTTAACGTGCAAGTATGGCAGGTCAAAGTTAAACATGATAACTCTACTAAATCTATTGTTTGCAATAGTTACAAATGCCAATTCTCTTCCAGATCAGCGGTTTAGATAATGGGGTTAAGTTGTGGGGTTGTTTCAGAGTAGTCTGATGACTCATGCACTCAACTTATCCTCTACACTGGAAACTCATCACATCCACAACAATGAAGCTTGTGAGTAATTTGGTGGAAGGTGTTTTAGGAAGAAAAGGATGGTTCTGGAAAAAATGTATATGTGTTACTTACTGTGAAAGATAGGAAGGAAGAGAAGAGTGTTCCTTCGTCATATCTGGAGAGCTTGGCTAACACACTCTCTAGAATGACCACAAACTGAAAAAGAGGATAAGAAGTAAAGTAAGTGATATGTGCAGCTGTGCAGTGTGGAGTGGAATAAAATCATTTCCTCTGAAATGTAGTTCAGTAAAATGTCAAATCCTCCCAAATGGAGATACATAAGTAAAGTACAGGTATTCCGAAACTATACAGAAGTAATGTTGATGTGAATTAGTTCATGTCCTTGTCTGCTGGACACTTATAAATTACTTTTTTAAATACAGATTCCATCATGCTGAATACATTTTTCACTGTAAATGTGTACTTTATTATTTTGTACCTTTGCTACCAGAAGAGTGATCATTTCCTTCACCGTCTCCTCAATGAGATTGTCAATTTGGGAATGGTATTGTCTCTGCAGAGGAAGAAAAAACATGTTATTCCTCTCATCCACACTCAATAACCCCAGCATCATTTTTATATCAATTTATTCTGAATTCATCTTTTACCGTTAGACAGTTATACACTATCTTCTGGTTATCATGGCTATGAGATCTTGATAACATGTAACTGATAAGACACAGATATTTTAAGACAGGGTATCCATACACATCTTTATAATGATGTCCATTAGGACAAGCAGCACTAGCCTCATACAGGATTCCAAAAACCTCATCCTGACCAAAACATCTTCAGAGTATGCTGGAGTCAAAGCAAAGGATAATGTTCTCAACTGGAAATACCAATCTGATGTTTTTGTGCAATACACTATGAAAATGCTGGTCTTAACAGCTGATTACAAATAGGGATGCACAATATTGAATTTTTTGCCGATATCCGATATGCTGATATTTCCAACTCATTGTGGCCAATTGCCGATACCAATATATGCAGATATTTTTTTGCAACTGGCTGAGGAGACTATTATGCATGCAAGCATAGATTATACTAAGTATGATCAAGAAAGACAATATATGAAGGAAGAATTTAGGAAGCCTTAAAATTTTAATGAACCTGCCAAGTGGGTGGAGCAGTAGAGTTTTCTTTGAGTTAGACAGACAGGATTAATGTGTAGGATGATATCGTGAATCCTTAATTACAAATGCTGATTATCACATGGACAATTTTAAATCACTGGTCATTTTAATTGACCTCTTTTTCTGAAACAACTGGAAGAGAATAACGAAAGAATGTAATGAGACACAGACAGCAACATGCACAATGTCCTTCAAGATGGTAGCAGTCCTGTGGTTTTCCTGCAGCCATCACATGCTGACACCACCACAGGAGGAGAACCTGAGCTATGAAGATTGAGACAACAACCCAGCTAGTGCAACAGAGAACTCACACAGGATGGAATGTCAGGTACATGGTCGGACTGAGGCACTACAGGATTTATTTGTTGTACAAAGGACAGGGTTAAGGCTTGTGTAACTTGCCCTAATGGATGCCATTCCATGTGTTTGAGATCTCTGAGTAGTGAGTAACATGTTACCTAATCGGACTGATGGCCATAATGATGACAGTTAGTTTGAGTGTGCACTGTGCAGCTGTGTCATATTGGTAAATATGGGTATCGGATCAGACTCGATATCGATAGATACTCATTAATAAAGGACTCAGATGGGGATCAGGGCCACAAACACAGGACATCCCTACTTTAAAGCGTTGATGATGATTAAGAGTTTTGAAGTTAAAAGGACAACTTTTGCTGAAAATTGCCTTGGTATTTACATTTCAATAACACATGTGACAGTCATTGTCGGATATCAATATTCATGTATCAATAAATCATTTTTGAGAATGAATTTTTTTAGCATAAACAAAATGTATGAAATGAATGTAAGTCCGTACAAGTCCTCATGTAAGAACATTTTTGTATTGTTCTCCTAAAATGCTGTTTTTTCTTTGAGCTTTGTTCATGAGGAGGTGAAGGTTAATGAGATTTGATCATTAGCACAGTCAACGCCCAATCATTCACAAAAATGTTACTAAAGAGTATAAAAACAATAATTTGACAGTGCTGAGCTTCAAGTCCTGCTGTCAAAAATCTTCAGACAAAAAGCAGAACAAATTTAAGATTTAGATGCTAAAAAAACGTCTTTCTAAAACAAAGTGTTCCATGACTAATATGAGAGGCAGTCATGTGACAGTCACAGTGATATTAGAGGAGAGTATATTATAGCCTACAGATTAAAAAAATATGATTCTTAGTCAAACTAGTGTTTCTTGTTTGTGATATGTGATATTGGGTTATATAAATAAAAACTGACTCATACATTTAGTTTGTACCTAAATTATAATTTTGATAAAATTGATGTTAACCACAGATTTTCACTTGTATGTACCTCTTAAGAACAAATCTGTTGGTATGAGTGGTTCCTGCATGAGGCCCAGTGTGCGAGCAGGCCAGATGTGGAGGGAAAACTGAATGACTTAACAGCACTAAACAAATGGAGAACAGTATTCTTCAGAGGTGAGCAATGTCTTCACTGAAACGGGAAGGAACTGGGATTTTAAGGAGAAATGTACTCTTAATTTTGATAAACATTAGCACTAAGATTATCACATCATCTGGTTTGTTTACTGTCCTTTTATTGAATAGTAATTAGTGACGGTAATAAAAACATAAAACAGGTATTGTAATTAATTTGACAGCCATTCTAATTAAAAACAATAAACAGTGTGCAGCTCCTTTACAGGGTTTGACTAATATATTATTTCTGAAACAGAGCATCCAAAGTTTCTAAAAGGTCTGTTGATTTTACTTTATCTTGTGGGAACAAATTTTATTGTGTGTGCAAGAGAATTTATTAAATATTAATGTGCTTCCTCAAAGCACACACAGTTTACACATTCCTGGTTTTCTTTCTTTCTATTCCTTTTTAATTTAGCTACATGTCAATGAATGCAGTGCTTTCCAACTATTTGCACGGCCCTGCTGTTTTCTTATAATATAGAGACCAGTGAGGAACTTTGGAGCAATTAGTCCTGCTAAAGAACTGCTGTCATGGAAACTCAGAGGCAGTAGCACTGTGAGGAATCCTTTTGTTTAGCCTCGCAGCACCAACAGAACCCAGCTAAGGACTTAGCAATAATTAATTCATTGTCAGTAATTCCCAAGATTCTGTGAAATATGAGATCTCTCACTTTTACCCCATGTATATTCAATACTATCTATACATATGCTAATGAAATCCAAACAATTCAAGAGGAGGAAGACAGACAGGGAAAATTGATGACTAATTATACATTTGGGAACCGGAGGGTGAGATTTCAATTGAATTTGTAGCCACACTTACCCATTCTCTAACAAACTTTCACAAGACAGAGAGGAGAAAAAAAAGCAGCAGAAAAGAAGAAAGATAGAGGTGACATGGCACATGTAAAATTATGTAAATACTGCAAAAGAAGTAAGAGACAAAGAAAGAAAAAAAAAAGCTGTAAGTACCAGAGAGAAAATAGAAACTAAAAAAGACATTGAGACCTTTATCTGACAATGCCATTCAAAACAGAAACACAAACAATGCATTTCCATTCAGCTCCCTCCATGAGCCAAATCCCTCCATCACCTTTAAATGATACGACATTTAACAGGGAAACTGTATGATGACCATGAGGAGTGACTGGCAGATTAAACTAGACTAGTCAGGTTAAATTATGTTCCCAGTTACAGGGTTCCCTCTCTTTTTCAGTCCTACCTCCTGCCCCAGGTCCATGGCACACAGTTTGGCTGACTGGGCCTTGGCATCCACCATGACATTGAACATGGTGCAGATGGACTGCGGCACACGGAAGTCTGTAGCCCGGCTGCTCTTCTGAAGCTTGACCTCGAATGCCAACCGTGTCCTTCAGAGGGGAAAAACATACAGGGCCATAGCTAGGACTGTAGAAACAACCCCCCAACTCCTCCAAAATAAGTTAACATCTTACTAATCATCTTCCAAGTAAATACAATAAGTAAAATTTGAGACTTTGAGACTTAACAGGTCACATATTTCCACTGAAGATATATAGATTATTAATGACTGCAATTTACTTGCAACCAGACCTCTATATACTGTATTTAAACAATGTCTTACCGCTTTATACATGATTCAATCATGTCACTGGACATCAGCTTCAGCCGGGTCTCCAGGTGTTTCCCAAATTCTTCCTCTGGCCAGTGGAGATCTCTGATGAAGGTCTGCAGAGCATCCAACTTCCAGAAGAGATCTTCTGATGTGCCTGAGCCATTACTGCAAGGGTCAGAGGTCAGAATGTAGTGTTTTCAGTACAAGAGTAATAAAAAGGGAAGAGACAGTTCTCAATCAAATGCTTGGATGGTTGTCTTAGGTTCATGCACACTTCAGGTTGATTGAAAGGAGTTTCTGATAGATTTCTGTCTTTCACTTTAGACTATGGTTGTTATCTGGTAATAAAGAACAACTTTTGTGGGAGTTTTCACTCTTAACATATCAAATAAAACTTTTTATTGGATACCACTAAGGCTGCAAATAATGATTATTATTTTAATTATGGATTGATCTGGCATTTATTTGCTCAATTAATCAATCAACCATTTTTAATCAGTTTAAATTGTCCGAATATGTTGTAAAATTAAAGATAATTCCAAACAGCCACATGTGATGTATTCAAAGTTCTTACTGACAACAATCCAAAACCCAGAGATATTAAATTACTATCATAGGCATTTTTTTACATTGCTTCATTGCTTGAAAAATAACATAAATGATTAATGGGTTGTTAAAATAGTTGCCCTTTTGGGAATTTACTTTTACTGGTACAAATCATTCAAAGACAGAAATTTAAAACAAAGAAAATGATAATATGAATTGATTTTGTTATAGTGAATTACAAACATTTTAATATTTTTTACGTAAAATCACTTTTGCTTTTCAGATTTCCAAACTTCACTGGTCAAACCTGTATTTTCAACATGTTTTATATATAATTGTTTATTTGGACAAATAACTTGTGTAAATACTTGTGTTTACTTGACTGTTAAAACATGTAATAGATCTTTTGTACCACATGCAGTATGTAGACTGTATGCAGTGGGGAAGCAGCATCCATGCTAACACTGTTATACACACTGCACTGTGAGTAAAGGTGAAAATTTATGCACGTTCCATCCTGTCATTTACACACCAAGCAATATTAGTGTGTTAGACTGTGTGAATGTGTGGGTGCAGGATACACATCTTTGTACTGTATGTGTGAGTGTTAGTAAAAACAGTAGTGCCATGGAACAGACAGTACCAGCACTGAGTATGTGCCTAGAAAGCATTAAGATTGCATTCATTTTGTAATGTTTATTTCTTTTACAGCTGACAAATGATACATGTGAAGCCTTATTATTCAGGATTCCCACTCATTCCAAGAGATCATGTTTCAGGAAGTCCAGGAGGCTTGCTGGTTGAGGAAAGTGTAATGTACTTCGAAACTTTCTTATTACTACATAAAAAAATTTATTCTTTCCAGGATTTTAACTTTTTACTTTTTCTGCAGTTTGGTCATGACCTTTTACTAAGTTAAAACAACAGGTTTTCCAGGATGTGTGGGAACCTTCACTTTGTTAATATCAACTAGGAAAAGATGTTAACATGTTTGAGTAAAACACTCTGTGGAGGACTGCTGGGACCAGAATTATGCCTTATTACCACCAACATAATTAAAATCTTTTCTCCCTTCAACAGCTTTAAACCAGTCTCAGCAGACAGAACCACAGTGCAGGGAACAATTCAGACACAAGGGGTCCTTTCTCAACCATCTACCCCCAGCAAGAAGAGAGAAGCCAGGGGGCAGGGTGCCACAACAGCAGGTAACTGCAGGAAACACTTTGGGAAGGAAAGATACAGAAAGCTGCATGTTCATAACAAGTTCATAACCAGGACAGCAGCTACCATTGAGCTCATGTCTCTGTATTTATAACTGTAGTTACAGTGTATAGTAACTTCCAGTTGTGTTGGAAATGGGCTATAATAACAGGCTCAGACAGGGAAAAGAGACAGTGGTAAAGAGCTAAGGTGTCTGTTCATGTGTTCAAGATCTGACAGCAATCAGAGACATTTCTCTTCATGAGTGTGAAGCCACCTGATTTCAAAATCTGTGGAAAAGCTGAAGACTCATGACCTTGGTATTAGGCTTTTTAGGGTTTTTGGGGGGATGGGGTTGCTGATTGCATTAGGGTTAGGGGTTAGGGTTAGGGTTATGTCTTCTTGTTATGCCTTTGCATCTTTCCATTTCATATTAATTTACAGATGAGGGAGAAAAATTGGAAAAAGGATTTCATGTCCAAATCACTGCCTCCTCCATACATCCATCAACATGCCCCATGCCATGACGTTGGCATGAACGTGGTTTTGGCCCTGTATAACACCCCAACACTGGCAACAGACATATACACACATCTACCACATTTATGTAAGTTCTTTAATATTCATTTTGTACACCTCTAAAACTGCCTCGGTAGGTACTTTTGGATAACCAGTTTGATATTTCTTACAACTCTCCTGATCTTGGAAAGTGCAAATGAAAAAAGTCTACCATCTCTGTTGGCATCTTTTCTTTGGGAAGTGAATTCATTACTAAATATAAAGTGAAGGTTGTCTAATCATTTTTTTTTTTTACAATGAAAACTTCAGAGCTGGTATTTTTGAATGTGTATCCACAAGATCCCAGACGAGAGAATAGGGATGGATGTGCTGTGGTGACAGCGTCACACTCTGCAGGAAGCTGCGGCGTACGATGGAGCTTTTACACCTCTGATCCCTGTGGTTGGTGCAGACAATGTTTCGCTTAAGTTTTCAAAGTGCTATGGATGATGTGTCAAGTGTATATTGTAGAGTGCTTTTAATAATAGCACTTACAAGCTCACATACATATTAATATAATAAAATTCCCACTGATATCACATCATTCAAGTGAATAAATAATGTTTGCCTATAGCACTAAACAAAAAGGTGTATTTAGAAATGCTGTAAAAATTCCTCTGGGTGCTGTGGCTACTCAACTTTGGAACAGTTTTTCTCAAATCTCAGAAAGTTTAAAATTGTGCAGAACATGACAAGCATCTTACCTACGTATTGTATTCTTTTCTTTTCTATTCTCTCTCTTTACAGCCATATTGTAACTATTGCTTTGGAGAGAACTTCATAAAGTTTGATTATGGTCTCACTTTAATCAGTTAAGTTGCATAATTTAGTAACTTGTATTATTGTTAAAGTAACAACAATCAGGTGCCCATATGAACAATGAGAGAAGTTTTCCTCACTGTAATCATTCCTCCAAAAAAGACCAAAATCCACAGTGTGTCCACACAGTCATTTAAAAGTTGATGTGAAGCTTATATGAGGCTTCAGCAGTCTGAGTTAGTCATATCAAGTGGATCTGACACATTTACAGTCTTTTTAGCATCAAATTCCCTCTTTGTGTTTCCTCAGACAGTGTTTCCCTGTTGAGCTGTGGTGGAAGTATAGTAACAAAAAGAGGGACTTTGGCACTAAAAAGACTGTAACGTTGAAAGATAGCTACTTGATTTGACTCATTTGTACTGAAGCTTCATATTAGCGTCAGATAAACTTTTAAATACATTTTTGCACAGAAGGAGGACTGTGGATTTTGTCCCCCATCACTTCCATTGTAAGTGCATTATGAAGGGATCTTCTAATGGTCAGTATGAACAGGAGGAATGATTACAGCAAGATAAACATGTTTCAGTGTTCATTTGGGCTCCTGGTTGTTGCTTTAAGACTCGAAAAACTGTGAACCTGTACTTTAAATCAGAAACTTGCTGCGCCAATGTCTGTATTTATATCATGTATATAAAGCATAATAAAACCAGTCATAAAAAAGCACACTGCACATTCAAAACTAATTTGACTTATTTACAGTCCAAAAATTTTGTTAATTTGGATAGTTATCAATATGCATAAGATAAAAAAAAACAAAAAAAACATGTCTCATCTCAGCAGTTTGGTCAAATGGCATTATTTATTTTAACTCTTCTACACATTGGACACATTTACTTCATTGTCTGATAGAAATATTTTATTTTTATTTTTAAATTTAATTTAATTTGTATATTACGAAAAATGCTTTGGATATATAAATGCTAGGTAAGCCTATTGCTTGGGGGTCATGTGACTTAGATACCACGTTCATGTCAAAGACATGGATGCATGTCTCAAGCTGTACAAGGCAGATACACACTCTGAGTCATAATTAGCTGTCATCCAGTTGGGTGGAGAAAAGCTGGGCATTTGTGGGAGGTTAACACTTGGAACTGTTAGATTTGGTACTTTGGGCATTTGGAGGTTGACATTGGGCAGAGTGCTTGTTATACTCCTGTGGAGAAAACAGAATAAGAGAAAGCAGAAGGCAGAGATTCAAAGCTGATGTGAAAAAGCAAAAAAATTGAAGATAAATTACCAAAGTCACACTAGTCAAAGATACGCTACCTGTTATAGCACCTGTTAGCAGCTCCAAATCCAATACATCTCCCCAGCTTACTGTGGTTTTGAAACCTATCCATGACAAACTCCAGACTGAATACTATCAACTTATTCTGTGTTTTGACCGTATTAGCTAGCCTGGGAAAATGCTTAAAAAGTAAAATCACTAATCCTTTGGGTGTGGTGTTGATGAACACTGGTGTCCCACAAGGCAACACACAGCAGAAATGGAAGGATGAAAAACATTGTGCAAAGCATGGCATCCCAGTGGCATAGAGCAGCTGTTGGGTTCAGTTATTGATTCAAATCTGAATTCTTTCCCATCTTTCATTAGCTCTATTTAGGATTAACATAAAATTGAAGATTCATTTGAGAAACAAACCTTTTTGGCTGATTAGACATAAACACTGGACTTTATGACTAATCAGTGAGCTGTATTGAATAAATGAAGCATATGTGTTCTGTCAAATGTGTTGGATGACATGTGGTTAAAAACTGTCAGGACAGGATGTAAGATGCATCTGTTATTTAACATGGTCCAATGTGGTCTTATTAAAAGCTTTGTTGGACATATACTTTTATTTACCTTTGGTTAAGTTCCAAAGTATGTTTAACATCTGTCAATGCAGACCTTATTTCATTTCCTGCTAGTACAACACAGTAAACTACATTTTTCTGCATTAACTGCCAAAATATTGTACATATACAGACATAAACAGTGTATACAGTATATTGTCTAGTATGGAACCGGGACACATTTTGAAATTTGGGGTTAT
This sequence comes from Thunnus albacares, assembly GCF_914725855.1. Taxonomy (NCBI): domain Eukaryota; kingdom Metazoa; phylum Chordata; class Actinopteri; order Scombriformes; family Scombridae; genus Thunnus; species Thunnus albacares. Next base: position 35,535,975 of record NC_058109.1, on the reverse strand, counting down.
TATTAGGTGCGATAAAAAAGTGTATCTTTGACAAATGCGAAAAATATGTTTTGAAAACAATCATGATTAAAAAAGATGTACATAACAGATTTTTACTAAATTAAATTGGAATTTAATATTGTATGTCTTGGAACAATACTGTTTAAATGAAAATATTGAGTATATGGCAAATGATATGTCAGTTTTTTCAGCTGTAGCAGAAACTGAATCAAAATACTAAACAAATACAGACCAACACAAAGACTGAGAGAGACTTTTAAACAGGATCACTGACTTGCACCTGCTCTCCTGCTTCAATCTGTAGAATCATCAAAGCAACTACAACATAAGCTGACAGAATAGAGTAAAGCTATTTTCACATGCATACATATCACATGAGTCTGTGTCAACATTTATAGCCTGTAGTTTACTTTCCAAAATTTCTGGATATTTATGTGCTATTGAATGAGGAACACATGGAAGATCTGTGTATATAGCTACTGTATAATTTAGATAATGAGATGTCCCTTGTAGACATTCATTTATGTAAACAACATGGCAAAAATGCAAACTGAATCAAATATTCCAATGAGTCTTGTGAATCTGCATATACACATAACATGCCTACACCTGTTTTTATTTTAGTACACATACAAGAGAATTGAAGCAGCTTAATAAAGTCTAAACCAGCTGAAACTGTGCACAGGTCTGCAAAGTGAAAATGGCTAAATCCTCCACAACACATCCTTATTGTAGTTGCAGGAGATAGGTAAAGGTTAGTAAGTGAAGGCGTCCTTACTTGACAGGCTCCCAGGATTCCCTTTCAAAGCCTCTGTGAATGGACTGAGCAATAGAGGACTCCATCAGGTCCACATACCGCACCACCAGGGGGGCGTACAGGTCCTGCAGGTGTTTGTGGAACTTCCCGTTGCACAGGTTATCTGAGGGAGGGCATGGGAGGGAAGAATTAAGACACACCAAGTAGTCAGTGATGAGTCATGTGGTATCATTTGCGAAGCCCAAAGTGCATTTCAATTCCCTTATTTGATCGTTCCTCACTCCTCAATTCTTGACTTGACCCAGAAATCATTCTAGCCCACCATCTTGAAGGCCCTCCAAAAGTGCTTTTTCCTGCTCTGAGGAGCGAGGATTGAGGATCGAGGAAGGATCCCTGAAGAGCTATGAGTGAGGATTCTTCATAGAAGTCTTTCACTGGCCGACACGCCCCCTTACTGGATGTCAGGTATTGATTGGATGCTGCAGCTCATCAGACTGATCTGATACATCACAACATTACAGATTAAACTCAAGTGTTTCACTCCCAAATTTTATATTTTATTTGTTTTCTGATTCATCATCTAGTTAAAAATCGGTCTGATCAACAAAAGAACCATAAACAACTTTCTTCATATATTAGAAAGATTTTTCTTTTAACAATCTGTTATTTCCTCCATTAACTGTTATTACTGGTAAAAATTAAAGTACACAGTTTAAACACATTTATATTTTACATCATTTATCACCATTCAGTCACATGTGAGGCTGAAAATTCCTGAGCATCAGGTTTGATATGAGTTACATAATTTCCATTTTCCCTGAAACATTTAGCCTAATAGATGGGTTATTAAATTATGGGTTATTAAATAATGAATTCACTATCAGAATATTAATAAATGCAGATGCAAATAATGAATTAATAATTCACATTCTGCCAGTAGAAATGGTTGATGTGCCTCTGAGCAGGAGTCAGTACACAATATAAATACAGAATGCTGGTTTTTAATTCATGTGCAGGTGTTTGTTAAACAGCTAACAGGCTGCAGAGAGAAAACAGCTGCTCTGGCAGTGATAACTGTGCACCTTTATTAGTGTCAGCATAGTGCACATGTGTAGACACAAACTCCTTCAAAAGTCTCTACAGCTGTTAAAGCCGACTGACAGCTGATCAGCTGTGATCAGCTGCCACCGTTTCACATGACGCTCCAGAGGAAATGTCTCTAAAAACATATTTCCTCTTTCTTTGCATCTTTTGCATCTTCAGTGGGACGAACTAAGATGCAGGGAAAAGACGCAAGTGAGAGAAACGTGGATGCAATTAAAGGAAATGGCATGTGCCCCCGGTCTGTTAAACGTACAGTAAATAATGTGAAGTGTTCTTAAGTTTTCTACTGTGAGTTAAAAGAATAGTTCAGTATTTTGGAAAATACATCAATTTTAAGTTTTCAGTGTTTGACAGGAGTGGGGAGGGGGCTGCTTCAGTATCATATTAGTCAGTCCTGAGATTCAGTGTGAAATTATGGAAATGTTTTCATGTAGAATTTTGTAAAGCATGCATATTTGCATATTCAGCTGTTTTGACAGTAAAAGTGCGCTTAATAATATTACGTTAATCTCTCCAGGGTAGAGCTTTTAGAGAAAAAAGTCTGGCCTGACAACAGTGAAAAAGCCCTGTCCTAGAAGGTGCGAATGAAATATGTCAGGAGGCTGCTGGTTGTGGCTAACACTGGCTCTTCATTAGCAGGTATGACACAGCATATCCAGTTTTCAATCTTTCTAAACAAAGGTCGGAGTGTCAGGGTATTTCTAAATCCAAACCGTCACACACATTTCCCCCAGTCTCCGCCGGCTCCCAACTGGTAAAAAGACAACACTGACAAAGACCACAGGAGATAAAATGGAGGCCAGTGTGTGCTAATGTGATGCCTCACGGCTCCATGCAGTGTGTCTGCTTTTCCTCTCCCTCTCTCTCTTCTTTTTTCTCTCCCCCTCTGAGCATGTGTGTGTTTGTGTTTGTGTGTGTTGGCATTGGAGTTCAAGGTCGATGATACACAGTAGGTGCAATGTTTGTTGTGTTCCCTGATTGCCACTCTCCCAATTAGCCACTTGAGCGGCTGCTGTCCACTTGGATGTGTTGTGTCCAGGAGTGTGTTCGCAGGGCTCGCCATGGCCCAGCTACCACTGCTTTAGACCTCATTAACTCCTCGAATGGCAATGCGACTTTGGCGCCTGTCTGGTGCTAAGGCTATTTACTGCTACATAAGTGCACCGCTGTGGGGCAACAGAGCAGATGACCTTCTGTGGAAAAGATGTCTCAATGATGATAGGGTTTAGTAAAGTATGCGCTGTGTGAGCAGTGGGGGGCTCTGCTGGCTCGTATGTTGGTATTGAGGATGGTTTGTTGTGTGTGACGTCACACTGACGGTACTGTGCTGCAGAATAACACAGTGGCCCAATGCTTTGTTTGTAGGCAGCTATTGAGAAAAGAAAGGATGATAGACTGGCATGAAGAGCTCCAGTGTATCTACACAGTGTCTTTGCATTTATTGCATACAGATTAAAGGGGCATTACACTGATTTTACTCATAAATGTCAGATTACAAGTCTTGAGAGTACTACTCATCTTGTGCAAATAGTTGTATAATGTACTTTCTGGGTCTGGAGGAGCTTTGTCAAGTGTGAAAAATCACATCTGATGATGTCACAGTGATGTCATCATGGTCATCTTGGCTTGGGCTTGAAGATGACAAACAGAAAGCCTCCATTACAAACTGGGGAGTGGGGTTTAAAAGCCATGAGCAGTTACCAGGAAGTGAAGGTCTGACAAAAAGATGCCAGTGGTGCATTATGGGAAGTGTAGGATGCAAATTTTTTGGATTTTGCCCCACACTAGGGATTAAAAGTCGGGATATCTCGACCTCTGCTGCTTGGATGTGACTTCAAAGTCCTCAGACTTTATGAAAATTGCTGGAGAACCTCTTGAAAGGAGCCTGAATTTTGCCAAGTATACTGTAAAAACCTTGTATTTTGACTAATTAACTGTTTTTATATGCCTATCATTAAGTTATAAAAATCTTGCAACTTTTTTAAATCTCATTTTAATTTCTGTTTCATACAGTCAGTTATTTTCTTTAAAACTTCATTTTAAACACAATGTCATTGATTTAAGAAAATAGGATTTTAGGACTCCATGACAAAAAACAACAAAAACCTCCAAGTATCAATATGGTGCTCAACTAAATTAAAAATTGGACAATAACTTAACTAAAGAGTGCATTATGTATAATGCACATTCATTGATGATGTGCTCTTGTGTTATAAAACAGAGAACCGTATAGAATACAGAACCACATTAAAGCAAAATCTCATATGCAGAGCCAAACCAACAATGAAATGATCTACCAACAGTATTGTGTGTGTATCCTAAGTCTGATATATCTTATTTCTCTGTTAGAGTAACATTTGCTAAAAACTACATTGACCAGCTGTTTTAGGAAGGTATTAGTCTGTTTTTTTAAATTGTGATTGAAAGATTTATATATTTAGTGGTAACCACTGGATTGAGGCTGAGAGACAGACAGGGTAGGGAAGTCAAAAAGTATTGAGAGACAGACTAACACATTGTTGGTCTTTTCATGGGATTTGTTGGCAATAACAAAATATAGAATAACACTAGACTTGTCCTTTCAAATCAATTTAGAGGTCTTGGAGGATTTGGTGGTAAGATGAACCAAGTTATTGTTGACCAAGAATATCAATTAAATGTGTCTTAAAGCAATCTACAGATGAAACAAACTACACATGTTGACAATCTAAACAATTGTTTTTCAGTCAAATAATTTAGCCAATGAGAGTATAGACAACCAACACTGCCTAGATTTTTGTTTTTCTAATTTCATACTTTTTAACATTGATAGCAAATGGTTATTTTATCTGTTGCATCAAAGTTGAATAAATGAATAAATGAAAGAAAGTTGAAGTCAATTTCTAGCGCACAAGAAAATTTACAAAATATTTGTAGGGGTCTGTTTTTATTATAGTCATCATATTAGTGCCCACAGAATACAGTTCATTTCCTTTCTCTGTTAACGGCTGGCTGGTGTAGCTACGTCCATTGCTATGCACTTCCATTTCCATTTTCACACAATCTGACAATATGTAGTAAATGAAAAGGGGCCAATTTGATGACACAAACAAGTGAGCATAACAAGCTATTTGCAATTGCCTCTGTTCAGCTGAATGAGTGGACCATGCTCTGCCTTCTCCTTGACTCCCGACTGACAAACTGAAAAGGGGAAGCATTCCCCAGGGACAATTAGCACCCCGCAGATTGAGTCCACATTGTGAACAGTGAAGTGTATCCTTTACAGGACCACGGACAGCTCTACAGTGTTCCTGCAGGCAACTGCATGCAGTTCATTAGAGAGATGGCTGGCCTGCAGCAACCAACATCAAGAACTAACCATTATCTTCAGTCAGACACTCCTGGTCCTGTTCACACACCAACACACACACACACACACAGTTCAGTATGTAAACCGCTCTGGGCCATAAGACGACACACATTCAACAGCAGCTGTAAACATTCATCAGAAATGGTCTTGATTTTTGTAGTTGATCATAATAAAAAAGCTGGGTGATAAAAACGACACTGATCATGCTAGAAACATTTTCTTGGTAATAAAGTGGGAAACTTGGGAAACAAAGCTATTTCCAACCCATCATATGGCAGTCCTTTAGGAACAGACACCCCACTTCCCAAAATGGACATAGCCATGAAATTTGGCACAGTCATTAATGGTACCTAGAGGATGAATCCTCAGGATTTTGGTGATCCTCTGATTTTTCCTCCAGTGCCTCTGTGCAGTTGAGAGTTTAGTGAAATGTCTCAAAAACTACCGGATGAATTTCCACAATTATGTGACTTTTTCTGACTCTCCAATTTTTCATCTATACTTTGGTTTATGACCAAATACCTGCAAACCAATGGCATTCCCATCATCCTCAGCTGTACTTTGTGTTGTGTGCCAATTCTCAAATGTTAGCATGCTAACACACTAAACTAAGATGATGAATATGTTAAACATAATACCTGCTTTGAATCAGCATGTTAGCATTGTCATTTTAGCATGTCAGCATGCTGACTTTATCATTTAACTTTTTTTTTGGTATAATTTATTTATTTAAATAGGTTCAGGTTGTGAATATACTTCTAAGGAATTTTCAGTTTAAGAGAAGTTTTAGGTCGAATGGAAATATTGACAATATATATAGATATTGACTGAAAAAAAAGTATATTTTGCAGTCAGTACTAAATTATAATAATGTCCAAAGATCATGTATAATGATGTAAAAACTTAAATAAGTTAAGTTTAATAAGTTTAATAAGTCAATAAAGTCAAAAATTTCCTGCTTATTCTAAAGCTATATGACTTTGTGACATGACAAGAGGAACAAGAAACTGAAGGAAAATAAAGAACTAGAATCCTGGTATGTTTTGAGATCAATGGGTATCTGTCACACAAAGACAGATACACTCCCCACACACATAGATAGCGTGTATATTGTAGCTAGGTAGCTAATGTATATATAGTCTCTACAGTAGCTGTCTCTGGTGAAAAAGCACTGACTGTAAAAACACCCCAGTGGTCAAATCTGCACAAATAAAGTGAGGTGAAAATTATTATGCCAATGTGTTTTTTTTTCAAATTGTACATATAGTGCTATACTATCATGCCTAATGCATGTGTTGTTGTTTTTTTTTATTATGATGTGTACTATGAGATTACTACAGGACCTGCTAGACCAACTGCCAGGCACACATAGCTACTTCATGCTGAATATTGAAGGTTTCCTTTTAATAGATCCCCACTCACAGTCTATCCTCAGGAAGTCGTTGAGCAGCTGGAAGAGGGGGAAACTGTCCCAGCTGTCCGGCGGCTGAACTTCAAGAGCTGCATCCATGTCAGCCGAGTAGAGACACAGGAACGTCTCAGCATGTTCCACCATCAGGTCTGACCACCATGCAAAGGCCTTCAGACAGAGAGAGGGAAAGACAGTGAGGGGGAAGAAGGCAGAGAACAGGGAGTGGAAGAAAAACAAGAGGTTGAGAATGAAAAGAAAATACATTTAAGTCCTCCCCAATGGGCATGTCTTTAAGAATTTAGAGTTAATAGTTTTGATCTCATTCACCATAATGGTTAGAGATGTAATGTAACTCCACTGAGCTATTGCAAAGACTCTTGGCTCTCCTTCTCACTTTTCAACATATGAAATCAAGTTGTTGCCTCAACGACTTCACTGTGTGATCTCCGGGGAAGGATTCTTCACAACTCGAAGCAGAAAAAACAGTGCTTGGGCACGGAAAATCACACGCTTTTCTGTTGGCCCACAGAGGAAACAGCAGCAGCTCCTTGACAGGCATGGCAGGGAGCTACTTAAACACTCACCCGCAGCTCCTTCAGCGAGTCAATCAGAAGAAAGAAGCTAGCAAGCTGCACCACACTCATATTACCCCATTGAATAGATGCAGTGGAGTGACTGTTAGGGACCAGGCTACTCTCATGCACATCAAAAACTCTCGCTTTCTTCCATGCGCCCCCACACTTGTCGTGGCCTCTTAAGAGGGACCCCTAAGGATCCATGGTGTTTGCTCATTCACATCAAGCTGTCAACACTGTAATGTGAATGTACCCATGGGCTTACATGGTGGTGGTGGTGGGGGGATTCATGCACTTGCCATGGGAGTTCTTAGCATTGGATAGTTGGGTGTTGGATAGTTGGCTAGAAGGTAGGCCCAGTCTGTGCCACTCAGATAATCATCAATTTTTACCTTTAAGACTTTTACACTGATCATTACATTCCAGTCACACAGAAAAAACATTCTTTTCAACAAAAATAAATAAAAAAAACTGCCTAACAAAAATTTGTGGCAGGATGTTTGTTAAACTGTACTTTAAATGACATTTATATACTATTAAATGGCTTTGCCAAATATATTTTGGATTATGTTTATTGGCAGTTCATGAAGTGTTACATTATGCTCGCACAGATGTTGTAGGGAGGTTGTCAGGGTGGACGTTTGGATGTTTGGAGGAACAAAGCTCAGGACTGTGACTCTGGGCTTTGCATCATCCCTTTCTTGTGTTGTTAGGTTTAGACAACTAAAACTCTGCTTGGGTTCGGGAAAGTATCATTTTGGTTAACTATTGAAAAAGGAAACACTTCCTGTCTTGCGGTCCAAGTCATCGTTACCAAGACCAAGACCACCATTCTCCCCCTAACTTTAACCAAGAGCTTTGAGATTTCTGAACAATACCATACAACTATTATTATTGCCTTAGCTGTCAGGAATGAATATGGGGGCAAAACAAATGACAATACATTGACAGTGAAGGTTTTACAGATATGTTCAGAGAAATGTTTTCTCATTATGTTGATACAAAGGGTAATCTGGGCAGCATAACATTACTTTGAAAATGTACTTACTGTTGCAAATAGGAGCTTATGAATTTAACCCAATCGATAGATCAGCAGGCCCATATTATCAGCTGTTTTTAGCTTATTGCAGATATATCTGTAGTTTATTTTTATGTATTTTAAAAATATTTGTGTTTCCTGTAAACTTTCCTGCCCAGTACATATCTTGGTCACAATACTTAACTACCAAAGTGAAAGGATCCTTATCAAAATGTAAAAAAATAACAACCCAAAAATCAAAAAACAATATTTAACAATTATTATTATCAAACTTCGGTCATGTATGCAAGCAGTCAAACAGCTCACCCAGAGAAAAGACTCTACAGCTCATGTGTTATGGGTGTGAAAGAAATTATTGTATGAATATGTATAAATGCTTGTGTGAACTTGTGAAAGGTTATAATACTTGGTGATAGTCATAGAAATCATGTTTGTGCATCTGAACAGTATGTTCTGGTGTGAAAGAGAAACAAAGAACATCTGTTTATTCTGAAACAGATCCCGCCAGATCCAGATGTCTGTTTGGATATAATCATGCATAAAGTAGTCACAACAACTCCTCCTTGGTGTGAAATAGATTAAGAAGTATTCGCCCCACTGTTTGGGGCTCACTCCTCTGTCTGTATTGAGTGCCATGCTTTGAGCATTAAAGAAACTGTAACAATACTACACAGTGTTTCCCCTGGGTTGACTGCTTTGAGGGGCATTAAAAAAATATTATTATTTTTGGCATTAAAAAAATACTTTTGGCCTGGTGGGGGTTCTCGTTGGCCCGTCGGCCCACTAGGCCTGTACTATTATAGGGGAAACACTGCTATATTGAGAGTTGTCTTTCCTCATTGGAGTGCAAGTGCCACGACAATGGGTCAAGAATGTGTAAGCCTTAAGAAAATTGGTGACCATTTTGTATCCAGTTGTCATAATACATCCATGCTGCTTACTCGTCCAGTTGTTTAGGCCGCTGTGACTTTCTAGCCACCAGTAAGAGGACTATTATTAAGTGGCAGGCAGTGCAGAGGTATGAAATGTTTTCAAAAACATAAGCTTTGAGACGCTTCTGCAGTTTCATTCTTGACAAAAACTGTGGCTCAAGTCAAACATAATAATGAGTAGAAAATCTCAAATATAAAATTGATGATTACATGAGAGGCACAAAGTGGGGTTAGTAAATAGGATGAGCAATAACCAGCATCAGAGCCACATACGTGAAACTGAAAGAATCTACCAACACTAAATTAAAACAACCTTAAGGTCTGACTGTGTTCACATTGGCATTGGTATCAGTTCAATTTTTCGTTTCGGTAAATTCACAGAGTCTAATGCTGGTTAGGCTATCTCACCAGTGTGTGAATATTATATGAGCAGCAGTGTAATGTATTTTATTGAAATGCAAAGGAGGTAATAATGTAATCTCTGATCACACAAAGCATGCCTCACATTTCCTCCATTGTGTGTGCTGAAGAGTCCAATGGAGAGGAATGGGTTTCTCTAAGGGAATGGAAGGTCACACAACACCTTCCCCGAGCTCACTTACTGGACTTGGTAGAGTAAATGACACATGACTAAACACGGGAAACAGGTTAGCATATTCAGGGATGATTCGGGGTAAACTCTGAGAAAACAAAGTACAGAGTTGAACTGTTTCAGACAAATAATTACACATTCAGCATCAAAAGCTCTGCACTTTGTTTTCTAGGTTGGGCATAAGACAAATTGCCTTAGTGCTTGCCTCTCTTCCTCATCACCAAAGGAAAAACTGTTGCTAGCTTAGAAGCTAACAAGCACTGCCACAAGCACTGGTTTAGCAGTAACCACAAGCTGAAAGGGGTTCTGGGTCATTGTTGAGAAGGGAAACATTAATGATCCGCTGCAACAATAGCCGTATCATTAAGTGCATGCATAGGACTTACAGTAAGGGTGGGGTAGGAGACGGGGAATATGGCATCAAGATCAGTTAGACAATCACATACCTCTTTTCCCTGTTCAAACATTTCCCCGCAAACCAAATAAATCATTGGAATAAAAAGCAGAAAGGGAATAACTCAATTTTGTTTGGTTAAGTATTGAAGTGACAAAAAGAAAGTGAGTTACAGTAATGCAAATAGCACAGCATCCACAGTAAATGGGCAAAAATATGTAATCAACTGACAGTGTTGACTGACAGTGTCTCTGCTTTTAAGTGTCATCCTAAAACACAATGGGCCTCATGCATAAATGTTTTCTTATTTTTCTTTTATATTTGTTCTTGCACAAAGCAACAGGAGGAAAACAAGAAAATCCTACGTGGGATTCAACAAACTCTCTTAACTGCCTGAATTTGTCGTTAGTCGCTGGTTTCAGCCTGATGAATGTCACCTGTTCATGAGGAGGTGCAGGTCCTGAAATGTGATCATTAGAATAATCCACATCCTAAATTCTGAGTATAAGAAAATTGATGAATGCCACAAATGTTTTTAAATCACTCGTACATGCATATTAAAAAACAAATCTGTTCATACAAGTGCTTCTTGCATGATGCCCATTGTCCTTTCTTAGCAACTAATATACTTTCTTTTATTACGAGATTATCTTTCTGTGAATCATATTTCTTTATTCATCTTTTATTGACAGTTTATTGTGAATTCTAGTTTGACTGTGTAGGAGATACATACACACACATTTCCATATTTTTTGATGACAGAGGTTTCCTCCCTTCCTACAGCTGGCTTTGCACACACAGTTGCCGCTCTTTCCACCAGCTCATTCCACAGTGAAACCAGAAGCTTGTGTGTGTGTGTGTGTGTGTGTGTGTGTGCAGTTGATGCATTTATACCAGTACACTGACCTCAGCATGGTGTTCCTCATTCTGCTGAAGCACCTCAATCACCAGCTCCGCCAGGCGAATGGTGTCCTCCAGTTTTTTGGCAGGGGTGACTAACCGCCCTACATTCTCTGGAGCACAATGGTCAAAGGTCAGTGTGGGCAGCCTCTGAGTCTGATCAGTATTTATTCTCTCTTAAACAAAGGGTGTTGTTACTACTGTGTGCATGCAACCTATACATAAGGTGTATAAGAACACCCTTGGTCTGAGGTTGCACAAAAATATACAACATGCATGTTATCCTGCCTACTGCAAAACACTGGAGCTAAAGGATTAAGTCACTCACAAATTTTGGATATAGCTGTTGCCTCAAAAGTGATCCTTAGTCCAGTCTATAGCCTCAGCCTAAATCACTGGGACAATCTTATGGTCATATTAAAAATACAAGCATGAAATATCATAGTGAAATATATAGTGTTATTATAATTAGGGCTGGGTATCAGACCTTAATACTTAAAGAGTGTTTGTAGCATCAATTATAGAGAACTGTCAGTTAAGGTCAGATTTTTCCTGATTTAAATCATAATTGTGTTCATTTTATTCAATATTTAATTGAAGTTCATGTGCATTAAACACACTCTGTACCCAGCACTAGTTATACTGTATTTCCAGGTTTACTACATATTGTTAAAGCATTTTTGATATCAATACTATCCTCATGAGTGCTGATGGAATTGTTGGGTGACTGGAAGTAGTGATGGCCTGTTGTCTGTAGCGAATGAGTACATCTCTGTCAGTGTGGGAGAGCAGTGATGTTGTCATCCAGAGAAAACATGGGCGTGACGAGGGATGTAAACAGCATGTACATTTAACACTCATCATGCAGTAATGTAGTGGTTATATTGTGTATCTGACTGCTTTTGCCTCAGATATATCTGTCTCTCACAGCAGAATTGCTGCAGGTTATCAGTTTACAGTTTGATTGTTTCAGGTGATGAAGTTGTATCCTACAATACTGTACTGAATGTAATTTGGACTCCCAACTATGTCTTTTAGCATGTTCAGTGAGAGGACTGAAATTATACCACAGCCAGAAAACAAACCGTTTTTACTCAAATAGTGGCTGGGGCCTTTATCTATCTCAACTGCAGAGGGTACCAGGCCTTTGTTGGAAGCAGGCTTATATTAGAGAGAGGCCTTTATTTCTAATTCCCTCTGTTTGATAAGTATATTTGCTCATATTTTAGTATGAAGCCTCCTTGTTTTCTTATCTGCTTCCGTTTGCTCTGTAAAATTTTTCTTACTGCATTACCAGTAATCCACTTACTCCGACGTGTGGAACAATAATTCTAGCACTTGAGTTCCACCCAGAACGTTTTGGCAGTGCACCACTTAGCTGTACTATGTGGATAGCATGCTCACAGAGGTATGCTCACTAGCTTAGCCAAGTTACCCTGGTTACCCTGGTTACCCATACTCATGCAGTGTTGCTACTGTCCTTATTATTAAATTATGCATCGTTATCCCCGTACTTAAATGATATTGCTTCTCCTCCGTCCCCCTCTCATCTCTTTGACGGTCAACTAGAGGGCGACGCATGTACTCATAGGACTGAAGGTACATCCAGGTAACTACTATTTATGCTTAACTGGCATGAACATTATATAACAGGCAGCAGGAGTTTATCCACCCTTGTTTTTTACCCAGCCTTTTTCTGGGGCTGACTTTTATTTGTTCATGTCGACCGCGCCCCTGGCCATTATCAGAGACCCGGCTTTTAATTGATTACCATCTTTTATTTGAGGAAGTACGATAGTTGTTTCTGATTGACAGACTGGTTGTCAGATGCCTGATGGCATAAACCTAAACATGGGTTCAACTGATTAGTGGTTTTAGTGTAGCCTTGCTTTATTTTTCCTTTGGCAAGTAGCCATGGTTTGAGCATGATAATGCACTCCAACATATTCTGATAGAGAATAGTGGACTCTTAAGTGGAAACACAATGACATAAAGCAGAGTGGCGGTCCTTACCTCCACCTCATCCATTATTCTCATAATCAGAACACCTCATTGTGCATTATCACTTATAACAGAGTAGAGAAGTGGGTGGGGTTATATTGGATGGCCGGGGTTCTAAAAGTAAAAATCCAATTCAGTACTTGCCTTTGGAGCATATTCTACACTTGAATAGGTATGACACAAATCTTGTAGTCAAAGGTACAAGACTTTGTACATAACAAATTCAGAAGTGATGCCAACAATGAGTCCAAGCACTGCACTGCACTGCACTGCAGGGCACTGCGAAGCACTGCAGCTGTAGCAAACATCCAGTCAGAAAGCTTTAAGTTTTAATTTGTTTTGTATCAATTCAGCTGCTATGCTGCAGTGTTTTGTTCCTGTGTGCAGAAATGAGGTGTTTTTTCAGCTCTGTCTGAAATGTTCTCCATAGCAAAGGCTGCAAAGTCCACACACCTCATCTCCCAAAGTATCCTCAATAAAACGGGCGGGGCATGAACACTTCCAGCTGTTTGGACTGTACTTGGCTGGATGCAGACTTGAAATGATACTTGGGCTGTGACCAATGACATTTCACCCTCAAGTCCACATCACAAGTACACACAAGAATGCAGATTGAGAAAGGCCTTATATTTTACCCAAGTCCTGATAGGATTAGAGAGTAGAGTTAGAGTTACATAACTCCAGAAATTCAGAGATGAACCGAAATGTATTTTTCTTCCACTATCTACCTGCCGACCTACCAACACGCATGACTTGTGACATCACAACTAGCTTGGAAGCCAATTGTGGTCCAGTATGCAACTTACAAAAGTTTGATGTGGAAACCTGAAGCCTCCAGCACACATACACTGAGAATGGACTTTTAAGTAAAGTGGGAGACATCTTGCATCCAGTGGTTAAACTTTTAAAATTAAAAATATTTCCATATTCATAGATTCAGTGAGAGAGAAGCTGTAAAGTAGATGTCATTTTAAGAATTTTAACAAAGTAATTTACCTGTTTTTGTTTGGAAATTAGACACAAATTAACATTCAAAGCAGTGAATTGAAGTATTTTTATATGTCTTAAAACTTGTCTGCAGATGATCTTTAAATTGAAACATTGAGGCTCTCTTTTAAAATTAAACTTTCTGAAAATTCATCCATGCTTTTATCATGACATGTCCTTAACTAGTGTAAAATTTTGTCCACCTCATTAAGCTAGTCTGCACTGCAACTCAGCTCCAACTCTTCCTGAGCTCTGTGGTGAGGTGTTAAATAACAAAAGAGATAGTGATCACACATTACACTAGTATTAGCATTTCTTCACTAACTTCCTGTCACCGATTCTATGTAACGTTTGCTGAACAGAAACCACTGTGGCCCAAGTAGTGATTACAGGATAGTTAAATGTTAAAATGAAGGTTAATAGCAGCACAAGTATAACAGCCATGTCAGAAAGTTACACAACAATATCAAGGTTAAGTTAGCTAAGATTAGCCACCATAAGCTTTTGCCTTTGAATGCATTCTTGGTCTAAACTCCTCTGTAAGAATTGCTGTTTTTACTGTAACAGCATCTTAAAATGAGGTTGTTTTTATTAGCATTTTCAAAAAACAATAACTTGATTGTTTTTTTTATTATCACCGTGTTTGTCTTCTGCTCCCTTTGTCTGTCTTTGTTTTGAAAAATGCTATGTAAAAAAAAGCTAACTTACATAAAAATGTGGAGGAAATACTACTGGAATCCACTGCCCCACCCACTTTCCTTCACTCTTGCAGAACTCTTCAATAATGTCAGTGTGCTAAATGGAAGCAGTTCAAGAAGTTCAACAGGTCAAGGTTCGAATGTAGGAATAAAGACACATTAAATGTCTTAAAAACACCACAGTGTGTGTAATGGTCCAGTTTATACTGTCTCACTCTGATGTCAGCAACATCATTCTGTTGGATAAGAACACATACACACACAGGGCTTTATAGGAGTTGAATTGGCCATGTCAGAGTCATGACTGTGTTCAGTCCACCCACTGGCAGAGCTCTTGTGGCTCAGTGATGTTGTGGACAACACAGCGGGCTGATGGGGGATTGCCTGGTGGAGCTTAAGTCATGCTAACATGGCTGAAAGCTTCCACAGAATGGGACTTCTGTACTGGTTCAAATGGGGGATTGTTCGGATCTAGTAATGTCTGTCAAGTCAGCAGGATTACATCAGAGTTTGGAAGTCTAGTTGTGTAAATCAAAGAGCAATCATTTTCTATGAAGTTGTATTTTTTCAAATATTTAAATGAAATGTCAAGTTTTAATGAACTTAATCAGGTCATTTACAACTTCATAGATGTTAACTATGAGTTTTCAGGTTTTGAACTGGAATATTTTGCATTCTTTCAGTAGTGACAATATTTGTGATACTGCAAGGTTGAAGGTCTTCTTTAACCTGACATTGTGTAACTTGTTGCTGGGTACAGTTTCTTTTGGATGGAGCACTTGCTTATTTCTGTTTAGTAAACGTTCAATTCTAGATTTTTGCCTTAATGTAGGTACAAGAATTAGTAGATGCTGCTTTGGATTAGTTTTGATCTCAAGTCACTTTGACGTGAAATGCAGTTTTTAAAGCCATTATGTGTAGGAGTTGAAAATATCCAATTTGAAATTGTCCACTGGTTGTATTAAAGAACACTGATAGGAATAGGTTTAAAGCAACACTTAGACTGTAAACATTACTACTGGAATTGTGTAACTTTTCTACAAACAAAAACTGTTGCCATCAGAAATAATATTTTATAATCACATAAACATTTTACACATAGTGGCTTTAAACACACATTTAGTTTTTCATGGCCTTCTTAAAGAAGAATGCTAACTTCATGCAAATAATGTTTTCTTCCATGCTTGGATGATGGCATTCTGTCTGTCTCTCCTGGGTTACTCATCAACATATTCCTTCTCTCCTATCATGGTTTGTCAATGTTGCAACAGTTCCTATGCTCAATTCAATTGGGTGAGACCAAATTTGACATTGTATTTTATATTATTGAACTATTGAACTAAACTTATCTCGAGAAAAGTTACATCTCCTTTCTGAGGTTTCAGAGCAGCGTAAAACACCACAGGGTGGGAAACATACACTTATGCAATCACAACATTCTTGGCACATTTCCTGTGATGTTCCTTTGACTTTGATCAGGTAAGTATCAGGAAGGTTGTGACAGGGTTCATGGTGGTATGGTTTAAGGTAGACTGGGTGTTTTCTGGTCAGGGATGAGCTAACAGCAGAGGACAGACAGACAGTACAATGTCACCTGGATCCTTCAGCTTTTTCTGAGATTTCTCCACTAAGTGAGAGTTTTAAAAAATACAAAAAGAACAGGTAGCAAGGATGGAGAGGAGGTAGAGAAAGGCAGGAATGTGTCAGGAAGGAGGTGAGAGAAAGAGATTGATGGTAAATCAGATTATCTAGTTGACATATATCGGCAACCTTTGAGCCAAAGGTTTCTTCTTTAAGTACATTTTGTGATATACAAGAAGAAAGGAAGAAAAACAGACATAAAACACATAGCATCTTCACTTTGACCTAAAATCCAATATGAGGAAATTAGAAAAAGCTTAAAAACCTGTTGAAATAATTGTAATATATTCCCTCAGTATCAGCAGGTGGTTTCATTCAAAGACATCAGCATTTTCACAAAGGGAATGTGTAACCTTCACTTTGATAGCTGGCCTGAATTGGGTTCAAAGACATTTCAAATAACTGTAGAATGTGGGTGTCCTCTCTGAATGTACCATGATCTAAAACACTGAAGAGGATTTACACACAAGCAAAGTAAAAATGCATTCAAGTCGCAGACAGACAAAGTACATTTGATTCGGGCAGGACAGAAAACAAGCTTGCAGACAGATTGTAATGTGTCTCATCTTGAAGCGTTTTAAGAAACTAACAAGAAGACTTTACAGACTGAAACAACAGATTCAACCTTAGAAGACATCAGGAATGACAAAAATGTGAGGTCACTTGCAGTGGTTGGGCGTGCATGCTGGTTTAAGAGTAAAATAAAAAGGGTGCAGAGGTGGAGGGTGAGGCTGGGGAATGAGGAAAGTACTCACGAATGGTTAAATCCATCACTTGGGACGCCAAGCAGAAGACAGGATGCTCATACATTTCTCTCTTTTTCCCTACAGAGAAAGAGGGAGGATACCGAGGCATGCGAGAGGCCAGGGTCAGAGAGGACGAGCACAGAGTTCACTAGGGTTCGACCGATATGAGGTTTTCAAGGCCAATTTCACCAATTTCATGCCATAAAAGCATATTGGTGAATTAAGTATAGAGTGTTTTTTCCCTAAAATGTATTCTTGGTAGGGTCAAAATATTGTATCAAAGGTGCAATATGTATCATTTTGAAATCCCAATGTAGTATTATCAGATGAATCATTCTGTGGTATAATTACAGTGATCAAATGAAACTACAGTCAAAATGATTATAGTGTAGGCTCTTTGTTACACCAGCGGTTTCTTTAGCTTTACTAAAGAGGAGGGTTTTTTTCTATGGACTCCTTCCCTCATCTGCCATTGCCAGATACTTTAGCTGCACTGGAAGAACAGCATCCTCTTCTGTCATTTCATTAACTTGTCATAATAAGATAAGATTTTAAAAAGAACAGTTCTAACTCAAATACAGAAGCCCAGTTTGTTTTTTTTATTTTCATTTTGAGCTTTCTGTCATTTTTCTTTTCATGAAAAGCAAAACAAGAATAATTTATTGCTACACTTGAATTAACCATTACAAATTATTTCTCTCATCTTTATTCTATTCTGTTATCTTTATTTTAAAATATACTTTTCATTCTTCATTCATTTTTGTTATAACATGGTTGTGTCATACAGTTAAATGTAAAATAGAGTTTTTGTTTTCATTTGACTCATGTCATAATTTGTCCATATGTCAAAATAAAACTAAATCTCTAACTGTTGTTATTCCATATATTTATGCAGTGGAGCAATCTCTTTCTGAGCTGTAAATAACTCAGCATTACATAAAATGCCATATAGACAATGATAAAAGTTCCTTGATCGTCTTGTTTGTTTAATACAATAACACTAATGTATCAAAATTAATTGAGTAATGCGGTAGCAATTAATTAAACAATTAAAATACTACATAAAGCACCTTTGAGAGCATTCCTTACAAATATATCATTAAACTGCATCAAACCCTCATATCTTGTATCTGAGTTGGATGATGCTGACTGACCCATGTCTGATTTTCATTGTTAGACCAAAGTCAGCAAAACAGCATATCAGTCCAACCTTAGAGTTTACAGTTTTCAGGCTATGTTTTTAGCTGGGAGGGGACAGTTAGCTGAGATTTAGCAAGTCAACAGAGTGAATGAGATGGCATCGCCCCAGTTACTATGAGAGACAAGTACCAGGGTACAAGTAGGCTGTATCCATGTGTGTGTGTCTGGGGTTCAAGGGTCAGCTGAGCTGTCTACTTTGGATTAACCATTCGTTCCGCCAAGCAGAGGTAAAATCTGAAATATCAGAGTTTTTTTCCCATAGGTCAGGAAGCACACCAGTATGAGGGAAAGGATATTTGGGGATAATCAACAATCACAACTGAGATACTAAGGTTAATCTTCCTTAGTTTCTTCAGGGAGGTGATGGTTTCTTTACAGACATCGTCTTAAGTGGACCATTTGGAGTCAACACATCCTCTTAAAAAAACAACAGTAAAGGTCTAAAATTCAGGCCAACAAAAGCAATCTATAGTTATGTTTATGCCATCTAGCAGCTGTAGTTATGCACTCTGGCTTCCCGAATCACTGTTAAAAAATAATGATGTTTTATGATGTGACAATGCTGTGATTAAGGTCTGGTTAGGTTTAGGCACAAAAACCACTTAATTAGGGCTAGGGAAAGATCATGGTTTGGGTTAAAATGATCACTTGAAACGTGGTCTATACTTCCTTAAAGTTATGCAAGCTTCGCTGTCATGGCAACAGTAAACACCACAACATTGTGGTTTTAAAAAAAATGTTCTTAACTCACAGTTGGAAACATGATACTTACAGCTGGAAACGGGAAGAGGACAGTAGTCTCCTGCAGTAAAATTCATATTTTGCCATCCAACTATCTCACCATCTACCCAATACACCTCCTCCTAAGGCAAAATCAAGTCACCTATATATATTGACATCATCTGAGCAGCGTCACTGTCCCGGGTCATAATTACTACGGCCACCAGATGGCGTAAACGTAACTATTGGTTGTTTTTGCTGGCATGAATTTTAGACCTATACTCTTGTTTTTCTTGTGAGGACGGACTGTTTGAAGTAGTTCAGCATTAACTGAACAACAACATTTTGGAAAATGTGCCTGTTTTCTGTCTTATACTCCTTGAATGTGCGTTATCTGATCTAGCTAACCTCTTCTGACTTGAATGCAGGTCGGATTCGTGGCTTTGATCAACAAGAATTTCAATTATAACTGCAAGTTATAATTAATAACTGAAAGTGTGCAGAGTTTTCTGTTTTTTCAGCCTGTTCCTAGTTGCGATTTCTAGATTTGCTCTAGATCTCTAGCCCACAGACTGTAAATATTCACGTCACTATTTACAGGACTGTCATGAATAATGACAGCTAATTTAGCCAGCTATCATCTACGTTAATTTGTAACTTAAAAGATTGATCTCTGGATTTCAAGATTCAATATTTGATCAATCAAATAAAAATTGCATTTAATCAGAAAATCTTTTTTTTTTATTCAGCCCTATACTAGATAGGTTATTAAACAAATAACTACTAGGTACAGTGACTGCATGCAGCATCTCAAAAGGCCAGTCTTTATAGTGAGGTAACCAGGTTTGAGCTCTGTCCCAGCTGTGATTAAAACCCAGATGATTCTTTAATTGAATGGCTGCACGTTAAGAAAATGCAACAGCTTTGGAGTTTTTGACATATGTATTTCTTCTTTCAACTGAGCTAGCATGTTTCCTCCTACTACCAGTCTTTGTGCTAAGCTTAGCTAAGCACATTCATGAGCCATCTCTGTACTGGACACACAGGGATGAAACTGACATTATCTCACTCTGGCTAAGACAGCAAACAAGCATATGTCCCAAATATCAGTGTTCCTTAGTTTAGAGTGACAAATACAGCAGGTTAAGAGTGCAGTGAAATTTGAAGAATAAGTAGGTATCAGGTAAGTGATCTGCCTCAGTTTAGGATAAAATGTTTCAGAGGTCTGTAGAATATTTATGATGCCTACTAAAGAAAACCTGAACCATGCAACAGAGAAAATAAAATACTGAACTGCCACAACAGGCAGTCTCATCATGTCTTGTTTATTGGCCTTCCTGTTTTCAAACACCAACTAATGAGAAGCAGCAAAAGCCAATAGACAAGCAAAAGAGAGGAGTGAGTATGGAAGTCATCAGAGAGCAAGGGAACATAGGAAGGCAGAAAAAGGGAAAAGGAGCATCACTTCAGCTACCAGGCAGGCCAAAGTAGGAGACAGAGGTAGTGTAGGACTCTCTGAAAGAGAAGCTGAGGCATGGTGGACGAAGTCAGCATAAAGATTTGAGGAGAATTGAATGCATTTTTACTTACTGTACATTTGCTACTAAAATAGGCCGAAGAAAGGGCAAAACAAACAAAGCATTGTTACTTAAAACAACTATCATGCCATTAAATATGATGAGACAGATGATTGGAGAAGCTTTTCCTGCAGCTGGAAAGAAAGATTTAGGAGTTACTTTTCTGCGTCAGCCAGTCTTGTAATTCATACTTGCAGTGCAATAAAATATTCTACCTTATAGCTGCTTTACTCTTCCCATTGATTCTATTAACAGGCACATATGTGGCAAGTAGCTTTATGTACATTAGTTTTAACTTACAGAAGTCAATCCCAAAGCAGGAAACCAGAGACTAAATATCCTAACTTCTAATTTCATCAGTTAGTAAAAATGTTTCATTGTGCTAGAATGCCATTCATAATAATGCTATAAACATGATCATAATTTGACTTCATGTATGTAACATGAAAGTCCCCCCTGAGCATGACTAATGTAATATAATGGCTTAATTTCAACTGATGTCTACATACCTTGGCTAAAAAAGAATTGTCTACTATCCCACAATATTATATAAGCTCTCCAATAATAGTTGCTTAACCTTTGCAAGCTCTGCGCTACTGAGATCAGAAATCATCTCGACACTGCATTTAGAATCATTCACATGTGAATCAATATGTAACAAGAGACTCTCAGTGTAACTGACTTAGCAGGTAGAGCTGTCTTATTAACAGCCATGTCAAGACAGAATGCTCATGCTGTACTCTTACTCCAGTACAGCACTGACATAAAGGAAAAAGTCCTTGTCTGATTAAGATAGGAGCACTGAATGAGCAGTAGCTTACCTTCCAGTTTGGCATACTCTGACAGGCGTTGGTAGTTGACCAGAGCTGCTTGCTCCAGACACTTACGGATCACAGCCTTGACTTCCTCTTGTGGGACTGGGGTGACAATATCTTTCATTAGAACCTTAAATGAAAGACACAGAGAGATGAAAACAGTTTTCATTTCCACTGTGCACAAAACCTTATCATGAAAGGACAAGTGATGTGAATGTGTTTTCTTAATGATTTGTCATATTGGCTGAAACACTATTTTTGAAAGATGGTTGCACATAGGAACACAGTGTAAAAACAGATCAGTGACATACAGATGATATTGACTTTCAAAATGAGTGATCACAAAGAAGGTTAGGACGACTGAAAATTGTCTTTTAAGCATTGCCTACTTCATAGTTTTGGGAAAGCTAAATAAAAAATGCATCTGTCCAGCAGTAGGAATGACTTACCCTTTCAAGTAAGGACAGAGTTGCTTTCAGTGCTCCCTCTGGCCGTCCAAAAGGAAAGCAGTACCTGTGGAGGCAACAGAGTGGATTTTCATTGAACATTTGAACCTCAACAGTCTTAACTGGCAGGAGTTCAGTGCACGGTTGTCTTACATTGTTCTTACCTGAAGTGTGTAATCTGGTTTTCCAGCAGCACCCGGAGCCTCTCCTTGATCTCCTCGAAGCGCTCCTTCTCCTCCACGGTTACAGTGCCAATACCGTCAGGCCTGAAACACAACAGCAGAGGTTCAAGAGCGACACAAACCATCCCCATAGACTCTTTATTGACATGAAATGAAAGGCTTTGCAGTCTCTGCGGCCGGCCTGTGCTTTATCACTACTGATGAGTTGAGGGGAGTACAAACATGCACAACTAAAACAACACACTTTAAAGTTGCATATAAGCCTGTGTACCACGGATCTTAACAGTTCAGAAGTGTAGTAGCAGAGCACTGGGGTTAGGGGAAGGTGGTAATCAAACTCAGGTTGGGACAAAAAAAAAAAAAACATCTTAAAAACTTCCTCCAGAACAGAAAATCTGTCTTAAAGGTCCAGCGTGTAGAATTTAGTGGCATCTAGCAGAATGTGCTCATAAGTATGTGTTAATTTGTATATAATCACCTGAAAATAAGAATACCTTAGAATGAGCTCTTTATATCTCCAGAGGGAGTGAGCCCTCTTCCATGGAGCCTGCCATCTTGCACCACCATGTTTCTACAGTGGCCCAGAACAGACAAAGCAAACATTGGCTCTAGAGAGGGCCTTTCGTGTTTTTTGCAGGTTTTATGGCCACCATAGGTTCCCCTACACACTTGGAAGGGGAGGGTGAGGGGAGGGCTATTCAGTTGGTTAAAACCTGCAATCTCACTGCTAGATGCCACTAAAATTTCAGGGCAAATGACACAGCATGTGCTCATACCAGGGGGAATGAAAGAATAGAATGACATTTGATTTTGAAATATCTTCATTTTTCCTATGACACAGTCTGGGATATAACTCATAGCACAGAAAAAGTACTTGCAGTGATTGTCAATAAAGAAATGCAGATGTTAACAGTGATTATTCTGATCCCACACAGTTGGGACTGTATGTACCTCAAGGGTTCTATAGCATACGTGCTAAAAATCTTCCCCACTACATCACTGCTTTAAGCAGACTGTCCTCCAAGAGAGTCTATATCACAGTAAAGTATGGATTAATGATCTTTGAGGTTTTATTTCCTCCTAAATGTTTTGGTAAAAATCCATCTATCAGTCCATCCATCTTCCTCTCCTTCTCTAGGTCCAGGTCACAGTGGCTGTAGTTTAAATAAGGTGGCTCAGTCACATCATCCAGCTCCTACTGGGGGATCCCAAAACGTTCCTAGGCATATATGATCCCTTCAGTATGTTCTGGTTGTGGATCCAATCCGATCTTCTTCCAGATGTCTGAGCTCTTCACCCTATCTCTGAGGGTGTCACTGTGCTGCAACTGAAGACCACACCACCCCATCATCGGAATGCACAGGGGGCTAAGTCTGACAAATGTTGTAACCTTCAAAAACAACAATCCAACCAAGCACACTCACTTTATGCCAAACAACTCAGGTGTACAGAGGTGTGGAAGTAGAGCATTTGAACCTCTCTCTCTTCAAACAACTACTTCCATCACTTCTTGGGCAGGCTTTCGCCCCACCTTTAGGTGTGGGCATTCATGACATGTATAAACAACCATATCAGACGTGGTTACCCAACACTTTGCATGACCTGGTCCATTTCAAGCATACTGAACACTGAAGAGTGACCCCTGCCACCCTGTGAAGGAAACTCATTTTGGTCACTTGTATCTGTGATCTCTTCCCCGATGTCGATCATTACCTAAATCTTGTGACCATAGGTGAGGGTTGGAACATACGTTAACTGGTAAATCAAGAGGTTCACCTTCAGACTCAACTTTCTCTTTACCATGACAGTAAAGTGTCTTCATTACTGCTGACACCACACCAATCCACTAGTCAATCTCACATTCAATCTTACCCCCACCATGATATACTTCTTCATTTCAGACAGTGACTCACTCTTAACTGGAAGTGAGCAACCCACAATTTTCCAGCAGGAAAATGTGGCCTCAGACTTGGTGGTGCTGACTTTCATCATAACTAGTGATCAGTGTCATCTAAAAAGGTAGTACACTTTATTAGAAGCACAAGTTGAGGAAAATGTACTTGGTGTCTGCTCCGCTACTATACATGCACACACACATTACTGGCAGATTTCCATATTCACACATACACACATTTTTAATCTCTCTCGAAGATAACGTCAGTGAATTAACGTATTTATGTGAACGGCAGACATGCCTAAATGACAATGACAAGTTTTGAAATGTAACATCACACTTATATTAGCTCAGTTGAAATTTTAACACATGTATTTAAGACAATTTAAACAGCAGATGATAATGTTTATATCATTATTGTACTATATGAATCAGCATTTCCATGATTATTTCAATACATACATAGCAATTACAGCTTTACAAGCAGGTGTGTGTGTGTGTCTGTATATGTGTGTGTGTGTGTGTGTGTGTGTGTGTGTGTGTGTGTGTGTGTGTTTCTGATGTGTTTATTGTTTGTGACATGGTTGGGTCTGGGTGGAGTGTGAGCAGAGTGCATGTGACAGAAGAGGCGCTGGACTGGTGGCCATGACAGCATGATGAGAAGCAGGAGACATGACACTCTCTCTCTCTCTCTGCCCCCCCTTTGACATGTCATTTCAGCAGACAGCATGAAACTGTGTGTGTGTGTGTGTGTGTGTGTGTGTGTGTGTGTGTGTGTGTAGTGTACTTGCTGCAGACACACACAGCACTGCTCCATGGGTGCTGTGTTCAATTTCGAGGGGTACCAGTTTGCTCAGCATCAGCGATCATCTCATCCAGACTCCCCTCAGTTTTCATGGACATTTGAACAGACACTGTCAGTGTGTCACAGCCACCTGTAGGCCTCTGCTGCTGAAAATCATCAAGCTGAGGGATGGAGCTCAAGTGTTTGAGCTTGTAGACTGGTTGAATTCACCTTGCTGGCAGCTAAACAAGATTTATTCATTATCATATTTGTTTAAAGTAAATACAGTGTTAACAGCATGGTTAGATAGTCACCAAAATGGTAAAAAGGTTCTAGTTTTCACTAATGAAAATTGTAGCATACTGTAGAGAACAGTAACACTGTAAATACTACAATTAATGAATATAGCCTGAACCTGCACCATAACAAACTGGTGCTTTTTGGATCAGTTAATAAGAATAATTTATTTTGACTATTTTTGCATGATAATGAGTGGCTTGAGCCCTTTGTTTTGTGGCTGGTGATCAGATGTGTATGTGCAAGCCTCAAACAAAAATGGGAGAGGGGTTGTCATAACAAAAATTCACAGTAAAAAGTCATCATACCTTTCACATTGTGACAAAAAATGAAAGAGGAAAATTTCACACTAATTAAGTCCTGCAGGGCTCTCTTTTTCTTTTTTCTTTTTTTTTTCTAGCCGCGCGTTGTTCCTTGGCAGCTTCCTCATGTTTGCTTGACCTAATGACCTCACAGCTCCGATGACGACAACAAGTAAATGAGCCATCAGTGACAGACAGACAACAAGCCAGCAACACTTTCACATCTTCATTTGCATACAACTGACAACCACATCAGGTCTTTAAGTACATAACCATGTAACATTCTTTTTTTTTTTTTTTTTAAATATCAAATGCAGCTTTAGCTGGAATTTACATTTAATAATGTGTAGTGTGCTGCTATCCATAATTGATTACTTTAGACTCCACTCTATAGTTGTTCACTCTCATTTCCAGAAATAATCACGCAGAGCTCAAAGGATTAGAACAATTAATGAATTAGTTGATTGACAGAAAATGTATCATATTATAAATTATTTTGATTATTGATTGTTCAACTAATTTTAACTGCAGTTTCTAAATATGTAAATATGTTCTGGTTTTCTCAATTTTCTATGACATTAAACTAATATCTTTGGGGTTTTGACAGATGGTCAACAAAACAAAACATCTGAAAATTTCAGCTTGATCTCTGGGAACCTGTCACATTTTTCACTATATATTTTCTGACCCTAACTCTAACCCATCTTATGGACCAAACAATTAATCAGTTAAAAATAATAACTGCCATATTAAATCAATAATAAAAATAATCAACCCCCAAGTAAGTCCAAAAATATTGAAGCTGAACAGTTACTTTCCAGAAATAAAACATTTCAATTGGTCTATAAACAATTTAATTAATTCTTTACCTATCAAAACCATATTCCATATGAAAAATCTCAAATATTTTGAAATACACATTTCACAACCATAGCACCTCAAAATGTTTCTGCACATCCCTACACGTGTGTATGGATGGTATACTATCTATCAGCATCAAATGTAATGTTGCATTTAAGATAATATGAGTGTTCAAGTTGGAATTGAAATTTTGAATTCAATTCCAAAAGTACAGTACATGAGAAATTTTACATCACATTCATTCCCACTGATTTTGATGATTGTGTTTCATGCACTTTAGATTCATAAAGCATAATCTATAGCTGTATAAGATGTAATAGTAGCGAAAAGCTTCAGTTGAATTGTAAATATGCAGTGGTGCTATCATCTAATCAATTTTAATTACTGTATATTTTATAATAAATAAAGAGCAGAGATTCATTTTTTTTTATTTTGAAGACATTTTGTAACAGACAGTCGATCTAAATGGAGTCAACATTTAGCTGGACAGAAATCAAATCCTGACACTTTAACAGGCAACCGGGAAACTGATTCCAACTTGGTGCACCAACACCTCCGGGCCAGCAGGCTATTAGGAGGCAGGGATGGGGGTGGGGTGTTTGTGTGTATTTGTTTGGGTAGGGGGTGGGGTGGTCTGGGTAAGGTGTGTGCACGGGGGCACGCGCAGCAGCATTGGCAGCGGAGACATTCGGCCATCACACATGACAACCTGTCAACCTGTCATGCCTCGACCTCCAGGCACGATGGCTGAACTGGCAGAGCCAGGTCTCTGTTTGATGCGTGTGTATGTGGATGTGGGTATATGTGGGGCCCATTATTTTTGGATTTTTTTTAAAATCTACATTTACATGTGAATTTACATGTATTATTTTGAATATTAGTAATAAACTGTGCTGAACTCTGTCCTTTGACAGCAAGGAACAACTTTTTGATGCCTTGTACCTTTTTTTGCTGGAAAAAAAAGGATGTGATGAACCTCCACATTACTCTCTGCACAGATTTCAATCAAACTCCTTTTCTCATCATATTTGTCTTCTATGTGTCCCTCTCTTCTTTTTTTCTCTCTTTCTCTTGGAGCGAGTGTTGTCCATCTGTCCAGCCTTATCAGAAAAGGCCTCAGTCCTCAGTCACTGTTTGTCAGCAGGATGGAAGGAAGGATGGATGGATGGATAGATAGATAAATGGGGGGGTGGAGGGTGAAATGGGGCGGGGGTGTGGGCACTGACAGACAGCCCTCCCTGACCTTTGCCCTCAGCGCCGGAGTGGCCCTCGTCTGTCTTTGTTACGCTTCATCTGCAGACGGCTGACTGTGATGTTGACAGATTTGATGTCTGAGCACATCAGAGCAGATTAGACAAGAGGTAAATACTGCAACTTAGATAACAGGGTGCATACTGGAATAAAGCAGAGATGACTCCTGTGTCACATACCACAAGCCTGTTAGAATGTTATAGAACCTTCAGGAAATGACACCATTTGATCTCTGACTGAAAACTGCTCCTCTAAAAACAAGTTTAGGAATATGCTACTAATTTTGTTTTATGCCACAAACACTGTAAATATTTGGTTGACAGGTATCTATAAAAATCAGATGTGGGGATGTCACAAACATAGTTTCACTCAAAATTTTAACCACTATTGTAAGTTTGGTCAGAGACACTCACCAAGAAACTGACTATTTATAGGAAATGATTACGCAGTTAGGTTTGGCAGAAGAGACTCTGCTGTTTGAGGGAGCTCTCAAAGAATCTGAGTAGCAACAAGGTTTCAACATAAAGGGCAGGTTCACAGTTTTTCAAGTGCATCCTAAAACAACAGCCAGATGCCCATATGAACTCTGAAACAGAATGTTCTAGCTGTAATCATTCCTCCTACTCATACTGGCCATTAAAGGATCCATTTCTACTGTGCTTCCAATGGAAGAGATAAGGGGTGAAATCTACATCCCTTTTAAAACAAAAATGTTTTAAAAGTTAATCTGAAATTCATATGACACATCA
Source organism: Thunnus albacares (assembly GCF_914725855.1). NCBI lineage: Eukaryota > Metazoa > Chordata > Actinopteri > Scombriformes > Scombridae > Thunnus > Thunnus albacares. Next base: position 35,507,771 of record NC_058109.1, on the reverse strand, counting down.
GCCATCCTAGGTTAAACAAATCAAATGGATATCTCAAAGTTAAGATGATCTTTTTAGTACATTCCCTCTTTTTGTTACTATCCCCCCACTGCAGCTCAACAGTATAATACTGTCCAGGAAAACACAAAGAGGGAATTATATACTAAAAAGACTGTTTTCACTTGATTTGATGAAGCCTCATATTAGCTTCATATAAACGTTGGAATGCATTTTTCACAGAGGGAGGACTTCAGATCTTGTCCCCCATCACTTACATTGGAAGCATATTAGCAAGGGATATTCTAATGGCCAATATGAAGAGAATTAATGATTACAGCAGGCAAACCCTGCTTCAGTGTATACATAAAGACATGACAATTGTTTTAAGACAAACTTGAAAAAATGTGAACCTATCCTTTAAAGAGCCTATCCCTTAATAAACATACATGAAAATAAATCTTAGTTAATTCAACAATATTAAATACCACATAAGGAGGTGGTGGTGGAGGGGGCTTCAAGTAGTCAGCATAGTAAATAATGATAGTGACAGGTCATAATGTCCACACTGTACACCTGCATGAATATGATTGGATGTTACTGGCCATACAATCTGGCTCAATGAGCCACTGATTGTATGCAAACGTAACTGTAGTGGAAATAAAGAAGTTTGATGGGGAAGGAGAGAAGCGCCGCACGATGCATGCCCTGTTTCTTCACCTTTTTTTTCTGTTCTCTGCTCCAGTGCTGAAAATTTGCAAAGTTGACTAAACTACTTGTGAATCAGACTCTAGTAATGCTACCTCTCCTTCCATCAGGAGCCACACAGGAGACACTATGACCAGAAAGAGCATTTTTTATTTCTTTGTGTGGCTGTGTGCATACAGTAACTGGTGTTTTCATATCACAGATGATGATCAAAGGAACTACGATGTGAGTCTTCAGGTAAAACACTCTGCAGGAGTAATGGGACTGTGGCGTTACTGGGTGGAGGCCATGAATAATAGAGATTTTGCAGAGCCTGGTTCAGCTCTGACCCTGTAGTTACTGCATCTGCGTACACAGGACCACCTATAAACACACAAACTAAATGCTCAAATGTATGAACATTCATGTTGGTAGACTCCACTGAAAAACTGTTATCTCAGATCTCAGCAGTGATTTTGATGAGCAAGATATTATCATAAACAATAGATGATAGAGAAAGAGCTTTTCCATGTCCTGCAAAGAGATGTTTTTGTTTTTCCCCTTATCTAGACTGTACCCCACAGACTATGAAATGACTTACCTTCTACTTCCTGAGAAAATTGGGGACCTCAAGTCCTTTTTCTTCATGAACTCAATGATTTTGAGTTCTCTCTTAGCAGTGTGGGCAGGGAGTTCAGGGACAGAGGGGAAAAGGGCTCGTTCGAGTTCGGCCTCAGATACCGGCCAGTTTAACAACTCAGACACACGCTGACTAGATGTGGTTGTGTGGAAGTAAAGGGTTTTGGGGGACAGTGGAGGGAAGGTTATTTTGTGAGAGTGAGCAAGGTAAATAGGTTTTACAGGAAAAAAAGACAAAAGAAAGAGGAAAAGTGAGCATGCAAGCAACATGCAAACAGAATCAATAGATATGCAGGAGGAAACAAATCAAAGCATAAAAAACAGATGCTGCATCATATATCCCTTATATGTGGACTGGCCTGTTTCTCATTAATTTGTCAGCATTTCCCTGTTCCAACTTGAGTTTTAGAAATTAAAAAAAAATACTACATTTTAGCATCTAAGGGTAGTTTGTACCTGTGGGGAAACAACCTCAGACAAGTGAGCAGTTTGATTTGTACCTGTTTCCATGGACATGGGAGGCACAGAAGGCGAAGCTGTAGTGCAGCAGGGTGGGGTCAATCATGGCTCCATTCTCTGCCCTCTCTAGCAGATCGCTCAGGTAACATAAATGCCGATGACAGCCCCGAACACCATAGCGAGCGCAGTACTCATCCAAGACAAACACCTGACCGGGACTGAACCAGCCCTGTGGGTAACGTACACAATCACTGCTGTCACCTCGTCTGTAACCAGACGCTCATACACATATACACATGCCATTCAAGACTTCACAATACTGGTATCTTTACCCACAGATACAACATAGATAGATGGACATGTCCGCCTCTGAATGTGAATGTGAGTAACTGCGTCTCAGTGCGTCCTCAGAGTGTCTTAACCTGTGTTCAGAATCTGAAGTGAATCTTTGTCATGCTTTATTCACATGAATTGAACCACTGGATTGTTTATGCAGCAGATGTAACAACTGTACAGACATTAACTTTTGGACATGTATGTAGTGTACCTGTGTTGTGTTTGAGTCAGACAGCTCAGACACTGACTGATCTCAAAACTTACTATGAACCCCTATTCTTTGTGTTAATATCCTCCAGCCTGATCTCCTCTGTACATTCATTAATTGGAGTCATAAAGCTTTAGGATGGAAAAGTTTTTCCTAAGTTGACATATTTTCAGGTCACATGAACCGGTGGCCAGTTCATGCTGCCTGCAGTCATGTCTCTTGACTTTACATGCAGTCGCGCCACCTATAAAATTAGCTTCACATTCAGCTCAGTTCATGTGAGGAGGATGAAATTTGAGTTATTTAGACCTTTCCAAATATGCACATTTAAAGCCAAGTTTGAACAAGACCTTAGCTGTACCTGTATTGTGTCATCATATGGTGTAACATGGCCACTTTACCCACTTTTGGTGAGTACAACTGTGCGTAACACCATGGATGACAATTACAGAGTGACAATCATATAAAGCCTTTTCTTACCAGGCAGGAGTAGGAGTCATTGAGTCTGTGGTCCAGGGTGAGACGCTGTACTAGCTCAAACAGCGAGGCGTGGTCGAAGTTACAGGGGTTGGCTGAAATAAACTCGTCCATGCCATGCTTCTGGGCTCTATCAGCATCTGTGCACAACCATTTACCCATCCAATGAGGAGACAGAAAGAAACAGAGGGCTAATGTCAGAGCCTGACAGAAAAACAAGAGTAAAGTTCACCCTGGCACTGAATTAATTCATAGGTAATATGTAATTAAATCAAATAATTTGATAAAGTACCCACAATAAAGTAATGCTGTGCACACTTCACAACAAGGGTTATACACTTAACTAATTTAATTAGATTCTACAAAATGTAGAAACGCCAAAGTCATAATTCATAATGGCTTCCAGTTTCACAAAATTATTCTGTAACTTTTTAAATAAACTCTGTTATCTACATAACTGAAAACTCCTTGAATACTATACCTACTGAAATGATGATTTTGGTGTCCTATCCAATGCAGTCTCACCATAAAGGCCAAAATATACCACTGCTGAATGGCGCACGTCAAAACAGCCGCCCCTATTATTTTCTATGTACAACTCTCACACCGGCGGCAGCTAGGCACACACCAGAGTAAAAGCTGTTTTGTACTTCAATACAATGTTGGCCCAACTACAGATGTTATTTACTAGTTTGTTGCTTGCTTTTCACTGTAGTTTTAACTATTTCACTTGTGTTTGTATCTACAAGGCAAAAATTAATTAATCATTGGTTTATCTGATGCTTTCAAAACATAATCTCACAGCTCAGATTATTATTTTTTTAAGTTTTTAATCAAAAATGGACAACTGCAATAGGCAACTCACCCATGGCATTTCATTGTCTCATGCTATAATCTTAGAACTGGAATTACATTCAGACAACTACTGTCTTCCTTTTGATGCACTGAAGCGCAACACTTTCTATTAATGGTAGGGGCGGCACTTGAAGTGCGTCACATGATGCGCCATAGTGCTGCAGCGGCGGCCATGTGTTTTCAGCTTATCAATGATCAACATGAAATGTCACAAATTCAAAAATGTGCCAATCAATTATTATTATTATTATTATTATTATTATTATTATTATTATTATTATTATTATTATTATTATTATTATTATTATTATTATTATTGTTTCCAGCATTAGACTCCATTATGGGCCCTTAATGAGGGTTACCAGTGTTGACTCAACAGGCAGGATAAAGTTAAGGTGGACAGGAAGTGTGAGTTTCCCGGGTAGCTTTCAGGAGGTGACTGCTGATCTGGAGGTTGAAGGTTAGTTCGGAGGTCTGGGGTCATGTTCATGTTGTGTTCATGCATATTCATACATTCATGTCTATATTCTTCAAACTACACAGCTCTAAACATCTTTTTAGATTTAAAGTCTGTTTTTTTCCACTTATACATTGTGTGTAACTACATTTATTTTGTTTTGGGCTATGAGTGTTGCCAGAACACTTGTAGATGCAGAATGCATCAAGTGTAGTAGATATACTGATCAGGACAGCAGCTGCTGCACTAGTGAAATGCTGCATTAGCTACATGGCCAATGTATGCAAGGTGCAAGACCACAAGGCTGTTCTAAAGTCAGAGTCTGTGAGTTCTTGGAAGGAAGATTACAAACACTGATGAGTGCCCCAGCTGGCAGCAATAAAATGCTGCAATCACACTGCAAACTGCATACAGTAGGCGCACCCATGAACAGACTTACTGTAATTGTCTTTCTCAAGGTCACAGTTTGTGAGGAAACAGAGAGTATTCATGACATTACCCATTTCAAATGTAACCAAGCTAAATTCTCCCACTTTTACATTTGTTTTAGCTATTTTTCAAATTTTTCAACAGCTAATCAAAATACTGGTATAAAATCATGTAGCTGTTAGTTGGGTACTACTAGAAATCAGCTGATGTCATAAACAACGAATATTCCTTTAACAGTAAAATAGCTAAACAGTCTCTCTTGACATAAGAGTGACTACAATTAGAAAAGACAGCAAACAAAAAATTTGTACACTCTTCAGTTGTTTTCCCAGTGGGCTCATTAAAATGCACTGACATTGTGAATATCCAATAAAAGGGAAGCCTTCAGCATATGGAAGTGCTGTACAGCTAAATGGACTGCAAGACTAATGTTATCACTTCTCTATGCTTTGGACAAGTCTACTGCTTAATAAAACGGTACATTGCATTAACCACTAATAGGCCAGTTACTGCATATGGTAAGCCATGTGCCTTAACCCTACAACTCAAGAATAACCAAGGTCCAAAACTGCATTACCCATATTTACCCTATCCTTCAGTCGCCCCTTTACAACCATTAAGCTTCCCCATTCCTAATGCCACTTCACTGCAGTGTTGGTGGCCCCAGACCCCTGTTGTGGCCCATAAGTAATCACTGCCATGAACATCTCAGAACAAGTCAAGAACATGGGGGGGCCTCCTAATCTCAACTGTGGTGGCTATACCTACATCATGGAGGGATGGGTGAATGACTAAGGGGGCTGTAAATCCCTGCAAACCTGCAAACTGGTTACACCAGGCTTTGCTGGGGTACAAAGAGGAGGGGGTACCTGCTCCATGTTCTTGGATTTGGGATTTATATGTCACTGCATTCACAGATACTGTATAAGAAGATGTTGTGTGGCAATGGTGTGCTTTATTGCTTTTGCCCTATAGCTAAAACAGTGTTTTGGAGTAGAGGCTGACTAAAGACAAACTAGTTTCACAACAATGTCACTACTAGGTGACCTTTCTGGTGTCTCCAGGGGTATGGGAGTAAAAAAAGGCTAAATATGGCGATAAAATCTAACCTAGTAGAACATTTACAACACATGAATTGATCGAGCTTTATCTGGTGTGCCTAAACTTCTAACACCAAAAATCCTGCCTGTCATGTTTGTCACAAAGACCAAAAACATACATTTGATGCATGATGAAAGAAGTGATCCTTGTTCTGCACCAACAATTGGGCCCCTGTTGTGCCCAAGGTCTCTTCAACTCCAGCACACACAGCACACCATAGATATTTTGAGTCCCAGACACCAGCTTGTACTCACATCTTAACCATGTAAGCATATTCTAAAATAAACTAATTAAAGTTTTGGAAGTTGATTTTTACACAGAACTCTTCTTCAAGATAATGCCACAAGATTACATAATAATGTAGGAGCCGGTTGATATTGTACTAGTGGTGCAAATCCCCCCAAACGCTTTGTAAGTCATCAATTGACCAAACACCTACTGTGAACTGACCTACAGTGAACCCAGAGCTTTTGGGGCCCTGGGACATGTGTATGCTTTACCCAATTGGTAAACCAGCCTTGTCCACTACTAAAAATCTTGTACCATAGTAACAGAGTAACTCAATTCATTCTGATGAAGCGTACACATCAGTGTTTATTCTCATCAGGGTTACAGGTTTCAGCTCTCACTGGACATCCACAGGAAACTCCCAAGTGGGTCAGTGGTAACACTCCACGGGGATTTATTTTTTGATAACTGTACAGCTCATCATAGATTCAATTTCACTTTGGTCTTGGGTGAAGACAGTGGACTGTGGACACAGTCCTGGGACACATGTGAATGAAGGTTATAATGAGCTGTACAGTAATCAAGGGATTTGTCTAACATCCTCTTCACTGCTGAATGAAGGCACCCCAGCTGTCAATCAACAAACAAAACAAAGAGTGGGATGCTGGAAGCTGATTGTGTCCCCTCAACAAGTCCTCCCCCACCCTCCCCCAAAAAATCTAAAAAGGTGACATTGCGGTGCCCCTTTGGTCTGTAGCTGTTGGCCTGTCAGGTCTGTTTGATGTGAGTGAGCAGGAGTGGAGGCGGGAGGGCTGGACAGTAACATGCAGTGACATTAGTCACCCCCATCCGTCTGGGCTGGGGGAGGACGGCCCTGACAATGATTGATGGCTGCTATTCATTTATAGATCCAGAGGAGAGGAACCGGGAGGCAATGGCCACACTGCTGGTCCTGGGTTTGGTGGTCAAAAGCATTTGGGGCTATTTAACACGTGGCTTGCTTTTTTGTGAACTGACCATGAAAAACACACAAACACTCTAGATCTTTCTGTCTCTACACTCATGAAGATCTGGGCAGCTGTGGCTCAGAGGTAGAGTAGGTCATCCACTAATAAGAAGATCAGTGGTTCAATGTCCCCGGCTCCTCCAGTCGGTATGTCGAAATGTGCTTGGGCATCATCATGTGTGAGTGTCTGTGTGAATGGGTAAGTATAGAAACATTGTGAGGCGCTTTGGCTTGGAAGCGTTGCATTGCTCCTGATGAGCAGGTTGCATGGCAGCCTCTGCCATCAGTGTATAAATGTGTGTGTGAATGGGTGAATGTTTGCATGTAGTGTAAAGCACTTTGAGTGGTCAATTAGACTAGAAAGGCACAATATAAATGCAGTCCATATACCATTTACCATCTTCATTGATCCCCTAACACCTAACATCTCTCTCTAACCTATAATATTAATCATGAGGATACACTTCCTAATTTTGTCACAGCCTCCCAACTCAACACAACTTTAGGTTTTAAAATATCAGCAATGAGTTGAGAGAGATTTTTTTCTAGTTCAGCTTTGATGTCTTCAAATTCAATTGTGAACTGTGTTGAACTCAAGTATAGCAATGGTTGAGATCTGCAGTTTTGGTGCATGGAGCTGCCAGATTTCCATTCTTCACCTCTTCACATTTTTGCTCATTGTTTATCTTCTTGATCTGATTTTAACAGAGCTCATAAAATCATATGAGTCAGTAGTAACCACTCAACAACTGGTGGATTAATGCATACCAGTGCAAATACTGAGATTTTAATACAATGAACTTTTCATTTATCATAGTAAAAGTTCACACTTAAATATAGGTACAAACCTTTACTTAAAGTCCACCAATTTAGCGTTTATAAGCAGTATACAAACACTTAAGACATGGTTTACACTATAATGTAGCTATAAACAGATCTATCTATGTCCATGAAGACATATTTTATATTATTACAGCTGTACTTTACTATATTGTAATGTTAATTATCTGTTTATACACCAGCCTCCAGTTATGAGTGCCCACAGATATACAGTATCTGCTTACAAATACATTATAGTGTGTTATAAACCATATACCTTATATGTTTGCATACTGCTTATGAATGCTAAATGTGGGACTTAAAGTCAAATATTACCTAAAACACAAATAACATGTTGAGTGAATACTGTATAATTTTGCTGATTTTCATAATTGGGAATCAAAGTAAATGATGACATGCATGGGTTATGACCATTATCCTAACTCTAGTGCAACACACATCAGATGCTTGTGTTAGTAGATGCCTGAAACACACTGTACGCTTCACACAGACAGCAGTAGTAGTCATGGCACAGTAGCCACTGAATGTTAGTCATTTTCTGAAGAATCGACCCATGTTGATACTGGGAAATAAGACGGTGCAGTATTTCATTGAGTTGACGCTACTGCTGCATGCCCTTACAAATAATGGATGTTTTAACATGTGTCATGCACTCTATGTGTGTGTGTGTGTGTGTTGGCCTTTATGGTCATAAAAACCATTGGAAAGTGCCATCATTAAACAAAGCTATCTTTCTAAGTTCATGAAAAGGTCATTGGGTCAAACATTTTGACTTAGTGACAGTGACATTCTCCCTAATCATTCCCTAATACATGACAGTAACTTCATAACCAGGCTGGTGAAAATTTTAAAGGGACATTGAGAGAGAGAGCAGGAAAGAGAGGAGAAGATGAAACTGCCACTGTGTTACTGTTTGCTATACAGTTAGAAGTTGTGTTAGCAGAGCAGTCCAGAGATTTGTAAACTATTCACTGCTCCAGAGGGCCAGGAAGTTAGAATTAGCATCAGTATATGTGCATATTTGTCAAAAAAGAAAAAAGAATCATGAAAAGAATGATAAGAAAAAAAAATTACCTGTCAGTCATCATAACAAGAAAAAGAGTAAACTGTGAACATCAGTTTCACCTCTCAGCAACTGAAAACAAAACTCTTAATTCTGTCTTTGTTGTTACAATGTTTTAATATAGTCTATTTTGAATTGGGTCAGGGGTGGGTGGGTGGGGGTGACATGATGTTATTCATTGCGCTGATCCAGGTGTGAACAGGCAAGTAGTTATTTGGTAACATTGACTGATTGCCGCCTGATTTAATTGTGCAGCAACCACACTGTATAATTCATGGCCTTGCACTTTTAACTTGGTAATTACCAGCTGCTGGGACTCAGTGGGACTCCAGTGGTTGTGTCAAAAACAGCTCGCTCAGTAAATTCACTTAAACAAATGCACGTTAGGTGCCGTCGCTGCCACTGGCAAGTAGGAAGCAGTTTTTCATTTATTTGTTGTGTTGATTTGCAGCCATTTCTATCTCAGTTGGTTTTTGGTTATTGTGCATTTTGTGTTCCACAGATAGTCTGATGCATTTTCTTAAAACATTTTTTTGTAAGTTTAACAGTTTTTATTAAAGTTCATGCCTTCCCCCCTTTGCATATAATCTTTTACTAACTAAAGAAAGCAATTGAATAATGCCTTCAGATGTGAGAAAATATATACATGTCATAGGTTGATGTCTGGCTAACACACAGATACATTCACATACATAAAACATAAATATACATTCACACTGCTCAGTATTATCACAGCCATTAATTTTGCTACAAAGCAAGTCAATGAGTATAGTATACTCATTAAGCACACTCATATAGTATATAGTATGGAAGAACATTTATGAAGTCCTATAAGAACTTGTGTCAGAGCTGGGGAGGGGAAGACTAAATGTGTCTATGCTTGTAGAGGATGAGGGTTTGAGTTTAAGCATTTTATTTTCTTGAAAACTTCTTAGATTCACATGACAGGCAGCAAACACAAATAGTAAACTATGTATTAGTTTCTAAAATGCATTGTCCAACTGAGACTGCCCAGTTATCCTATCAGTATCTGCTAACTAGGCTTTCTTCACCAATATTCAAAGAGTATGCTATGCTGAACGGATAATCATGATATCAAACCATCTGAGATGTCATTTATGGAAGCATTCAACACAATAGATGGAAAAATGATGGAGAAAGGTAAGACTGTTGTAAGACACTAACATTAGCTTGTCACTGAAGAGAGGTAGCAGAGGATGCAATATTTTGAGTAAGTGACCAGCCTACTAAATGAGATAGGGTCATTAGAAGACAAGGCCCATATGACCTGCAGCGTGATGTATTCGTTGATATTTTCTTTCAGTCTTTCTTCAACCAAAAACTGCCTTCCTCTGACCAAAGATGTACATAAAAAACTGACGTACAATTATATACAATAATGGCAGTGCTATAACAGCGTTTCAGTGTTCAAAACATTAAAAGTCCATTAAACCATACATTCTACAACTTTGAAACATTCATGAAAGAGCATTCCCAACTATGGACAATCTCACTTCATAGATATTGCTGTGCATCATCTTCAGATTTAAATGTAATTACAGCCCATAAGAAGCAAAAAGTCTGACTGTAAATGCTGCTGCATACACTTTAAAAAATGCTAAATAAAAAATGAAGGCTTCCTCTCCAAATCTGACTTTGTATATAATAAAAAACATCCTAACCATCAATAAAAATACACCACATTTGCAGTTTGGGGATCATTTCTCTGATGGTGGTGATATAGCAACTATCTCAATTCGGGTTTGTTAAATAATAGACATACTATGGCTTTGAAACAACATACAAACATAAAGTTCTAATGAAAACACAGCATTTATAAAACATAACCCTAACCTATAATGCAACACCTACAGTATGCAGGCTGATCCATAGAGTACATCTTGTCAAACCCTGCTGGACAGATGACATATATGTAGACAGAAGCACAGCCAAAGCAAATCATTTCTGCATGCATCTTCAAATTACAACAAAGTTAGTATCTCCTATATTTCTGTCCCATTGGACAGAAATAGGAAAACAGTAAGTTTTCAGAAGAGGAAGAATGATGTACAACAAAAGGAGGAAAGAGAAAGAAAGGGGAGGAAAGCACTTACCCTTTAATCCAGCTACAAGATAGCAGGGTCAGGGTTTAGAAGAAGAAGAAGAGGAGGAAGAAGGAACAAACAGAGAAACATAAAGACACACAGCAAAGCCACCAACACTTTAACACTACAGTAGTTCTACAACAGAGAGCGAAGCAGCACAGAGAAGTGCAGTGAAAGAACAGCACAGTAACAGTAACAGTTGAAAACATGTACCGAACATGACCAGGAAGAAGACAAACTACGGAAATCATTGGCTGATATGTAAAACAGTTGCAGGCACAATTGTACAGTAAAAGACAGAGTGAGACATTAAACACGATAAAAGAGAGCAAGAAGCCTTGAATAATAAAAATAAATCAGCTTTTTATTCTAACGTTATTAATTGATTGTTGTTGATTTCTTTGATTAAAACAAAATGTGACCATAGATACTCTACCTTCAACCCAAGGTCTGCAAATCAATGTTCAGATTTAGACATTTTTATTTTACAGTATGAATAAAAATTATGTTGAACATAGGTTGTAAAGCAAGAAATCATGCTTATGTTAGATCATCAATTTAGCAACTAAGCCAATTAAGGGCAATGAAATGGCAGTAGCCTGTTTGTGGTAAAGCATTTGTGTTGTATGAGAGCCAAAAGACAAATAAGAACTGAGAGTTAACAACTTACAGAACTGAGATATCGGTGCATCAAGCTGTGGTGCTGTGCCCCCCCTAGAGTTGAGTTTTTGGACTTGGGTTGGAGGAACTGGCTTGTGTGACTGGCCGGTGGCCCGGTACATAGCCTGCACCCATAGAATCCGGTCCTGCTCATCATCACTGGCAAAGATCACAGTGTCGCCCTCTTTCACAGCATTGAAGAATGTCCGACCACCATCTAGGCCTGAAGGACGGAAAAAATCTTGATTAAAGAATGTCGTAACATTAGGATCACAAATCCATCTTTGTAAAAACAAACAGCTGTAAAAATGACAATAAATGAAAGAACATTTAAAAAATCATTTCGAATTTTCTCTTCCTATAGCCAAAATCCAATCCAGAAAGCGACTGTGAGAAATTATGGACATCAAGGTGCAGCAACCCTGGGAAATATGACAGTAATGCATCCTGACAGAAACTATGTGTAGATTCATGACTAAAACTGTGTGTACGCACAAAGACAGAAATATCCATAAAAATTATTTTCATCAGATAGAGCTGTGTGTACTTGGTTCTGTTTTATAAATCTCAGTCATGGTGGAACTGGCTGACCTGAAACAGCCATTTTTATATCAATTCACTGCCTGTACCATTAGTCTGTAGATCTGTCAGTGAAACAATCAGGAAAGAAGTGCAGTTTCACTGATTGTGCTGCACCAGCGAGGTTCTCCAACAACTGTCATTACATATGACCATTACACATGTCTGTGGATATTTATACCATCCACATCATTAATTCATCACATTGTAAGTGATATCTCATCATCATTACTAAACATTAGAATTGTAATCAATCATTAGTTTGTACCACTCATATCAAAACCGACTTTACAGGGTGCGTCACAGTTAAGGATAAAATAAAATGATGCCTCCTATATAAATGAAAAGAATGATAATATTGGTCTGATTTTACAGATCGCTGTGTAGATGCATCAAAATCACACAGTCAGTGTAGTTGGTTAACAAACTAAACAAAAAAATGTTTTACTTGTTAGATTCTGTCTTTCACCTTATATTTCATCTCAGACTCATCATATGACCCGCTGGCTCTGAAAAACATGTATGCCTGGTCTGAGCTATGCATGAGGTGCACACATTCTGTTTTCATAAATAGCAGTTTATGTGTGGTAAATGGTGTATGCATGGTTTTTGTGCGTACACATTGTTTATTCATCTAGCCCCAGGTGTTCTGTTGCAAGTGTGTGTTTTCTTTCAACCACCTGAAAAGCTTAGTGGAGTACAATATCACACAGCTCAAGCATCACTTCCTAAAGCTCCTTTTCATGGTAAAATGCAAATAGAATGACAGTATATGGTGTTCTTATGGATACCTCCACAGTTATGGGCAAAGACAGCAGTAGTTCCCGTATTCTTCCTCTAACCTTAACCAAACTGAATCTATTAAACTCCAGCTATTTCTAATATTAAACTAAACCTGCAGTAAAGCTGTTCCATCAGTATACCTAAACCATCTCATGGGTTATACCTAAACATAACAACTTATAATGGTATGTCTAATCCCAACCTTCTGGTTTGGTGGGCCAATCATAGCATTAGTGCCCATGACCCGGGTTCTAGGTCTATAATTTCACAAACATGGGCAGAATATCTTGAAGTCTTGAACCTGCTTATTGTGAGGCAGTCAAAGGAAGTCTTAGGTCATTTTCACTCCTATAGTCTGTTTGCTTTGGTCTGAATCAATGGATGAGTTTCTACTTTGCTGCATTTTCCCTTTGGTTCAGTTTGGTAAATTTGAGGCAAACCAAAATGTATCAACAAAAGCCATGTGGGAGCTGTCAGTCTGTTCATTAGTCAGAAATCTTGTGGCAGGTTGGCAGGTGGAGAAAAGAGAATTTGTTTTTCAGAATCGGTAGATAGGCTACAACACTTAGAGAGGACTTAACTGTCTTTCTCTCTTTGTCTCTCTGTCTTTGAACAAATTTTCTATCAGCAATTAAAGTGTGCTATTGTTATTATTGAAATAAACAGCATCTCTCTCTCTCCACCTCTCTATGGTGCTGAAAGATGCACACCAGTGACTACTTTTCAACTGTTTTCTTATTCTTATTAACAAGAATAATGATAAATAAAAGCTAAATTACTTGCTTTATAAATGGTGTCAGTCATTTGGGCCATATACCAAGCCAAAATATGCAAGCAGAATGACCCATTTTAAGGCACTTTAAGGCAACGTCTGGAAAACAATGTGTTGCTTCACATTTCACGAAGAAAACGTGCTACCTTCAGTCGGCTGAAGAGGAGAAGGGAGCACAATGCACAGCGCAGAAGGCTTTAATTCAAAAAATGCGCAGTGCTTCCTGCAGTTGGGTCAGATCTAGGTCAGATCACGTTCATACCACAACGAACCATACCAGAGTTCGTTTATAACCAGACTAAGACCACCTCTTAAACAAGGTCTCGGTCTGGTAGCATTGGTCCACACTTGAGTGTGATTGCTGTGTTCACCTGCCCAAACGAACCGCACCAAGGGGTAAAACGAACCAGAGTTCGATTCAACTGAACTAAACAAGGAGGGTGTGAGAGCACCCTTTAGTTACTGTAAAGTCACAGGTAGCCTCTTGTAGGTAATGGGCCTGTGTCTACATTTTTTTCGTTTTTTGTCAGTGTATCAAGTGAAATGTGATCTGTGAACTTTTGAGGTGAAGATGTGTGGGCTCCCATTGAAGGCTGGGCAAACTTCAAACCTCCAACACACAGAATCAAAACTCAAGAATAAACTTAAATCCATCCAGCCTGTGATTTCCCATCTGTGGCCTCTCATGGAACCAGGGAAGACTTAAGTGTATATTTATGTAATACTAAATAGCAATAGCATATGTTTAGCGGAAAACGTAATCCAACCTGTATTCGATTTTAAGTCATTGTAATGATAAAATGTTATTCAATGTTGTGCTGAAATTCTGGTAAACTAGATGTCATAAACTGTGAATTGACTGATAAATGTAATGAACCTAAAAGCAAGAGTGATGTGTTCTTTTTGGCATTAGTTGTTGCACAACTGTGTTACCTGGCTGGGGGTCAGTGTAGTCCACAGTGTAGCCATCCAGTTGGAGGAGCTCCACAGGCTCCGCCTTCTTCTCTCTGTAGCTGCACATGGCGAAGGTATACTGACTCACCTGCACCAATCACAGAAAGGACATGCTCACTCATCAGCTCACTCAGAAGGGAATGAGAATGTGTCATATGCTGGTCCTTCTGCTGTTAACCAGCAGTTATGATATGGAAAATGCAGTGTCCCTCAAAGGAAAGCTCTAATCTCAACTACAATAAGTCTCTCAATATTTCAGTCATGTACCATCATCATCATCATTAATGTCACAGTATCTCCCTCAAAAATGAAATAGCATATGAACATTTTTGAACAGATTGATATTGTTTAATATCATGGGACATACAACACATCACGGGACCCAAAACCTTCTCTTCCAAAGCCCAGGATAGTCATATCAATAATGATAACAATGAATAAATTAATTATTTGCAGGTTATTTTAGTCTCAGATATTGTATCTTTTAACTGTTAGTGATATAGACTAATGCAAAAACAGTTTTTTTTTTAACTTTCATCTCAACATCTGTGTTGGGTTAATTAGATCATTTTTATCACCACACTGTTAAACACTGCCTGCAAGGAAGCTGTTTCACATTTCTGTGCATAATTGTAGAGAAGTTGTAAATGTGTTCAGACATCTAGGTGGGTTTATTTATTGCTAATTATTCATTTAAAAGTCAAATCTACCTGTGAAAAACATGTTTAGCTGCTTGGAAGTTTGGAATATTAAGTGTGAAGAATACCGATGGTTGACATGTTTTTTATAGTTGGTTCTTAAGGGGTGTGTGGTTGCTAGGGTGGAGTGGTTGGCAGATGTGTAGGAATGAATTTTAGTGGAATTAGGCATCATCTTAAACATGAGGTGTCAGGGTGTACAGTCTGCACACCCTGTCTTAATTTTCTGGGGATCCCATTCTCCTTCTTTGTTGACCTTATTCACCCATGTGTCAAGAGCCCAGGCTTTGTTATTCCTGAAGTAAAATTTGAATTAACAAGTCTTAGGCCATGTTCAGACAGATTTTAGCTGTGTGAAAAAACGCAGTCCCCTCATTCATTTGAATGGCAGAGGTACCAATGCAGAGGGCTCTGGCAAAAAATGCAGGGTCATTAGGCAAAAATGTTGAACCTGGCTCATCTTTTTTGAGATGCACACATTCCTGGTAGATTGCTGTGTAATGGGGTGCCTGTTTACCTCACAATTATTGCAATGGAAGATAAAATAGTTACAGCCATGATAACTTTCCAGGGTTGTAAAATCCTGTCTCAGAGAAAACTTTTGTGCAGTGTTTTGGTGTCTGATAAGTATTCAAACTCAAGCCGTGAGTCATTTTTTCATGATTTTAGAGATTGAACCATAATGACAAGAAATGTACTGTACATAAATATCAAAATAATTAGCAGATTGTCTTGAAACTTACTGAGCACATTCATGTTCCATAGAGGGTGTTCTGACCTCTGTCTGAGTGCACGTCAAACTGTTAAATAGAATTTCTTGGACTGGTTATTAAAAAGCAGTAGTCTCAGAGTAGTTTCCCTCATAGTTAATGTGGCATGGTAGAGAGCACAGTTTGTGCAATTTGTCTTGTATCGTTGTTGCCTTGGACAGTATTTGTCTGTGAGTATTTTGTTTATTTCAGCATAGTTGTAGGCTGGTAATTAGCACTGCTTGCCCTGTGACTCAGTATTTTCTATTTCTAAGTTGAAACCTTACATAGTGTCAGAATAGTGACTTGTTTTGGTGGATTTCTGTTTGCGTTCTGTGTTTCTGCAACAAAAATTGTGAATTTTTAATAAATATCCAAGTTACACCTTTTGTTTACTGGAGGACCTCACACTGTCAGCTAACTGTCTACCTTTGAATAAGAACAACTCGTTGCAAAGCCTCAAGAATCCAGTCGTGAACAGCAGTTACAGACCAAGAGACAACTTATGGATACAAGAGGACAACAGTAACCACACACATGCAAGACACACAGTATGAGAGAGAGAGAAAGTGTGTTTGAGAGAGAGAGGAGGTGTGTGTATGTGACACTCTTGTGATAATATCAACCACAGAGGTTTAAATGTCCTGCTCTTCCAGTAAGCTAGCAGAACTAATGAAGACCCTTGAGTGAGTAGTGAAACATGTACAAATGAACAACTGCAGTCCAATGGATGGTTTTATTTCAACCTGGCACTGTACTACCTGGATAAATGTGAAGAATCTACACAAATCCAGTCCACATATTTTATTTAACCATTTGTTTCTGAATCTTCATCAGGTCCTGACATTAAAGTTATTAAATGTTTGATTGATTCACAGCTGAGTGCCAGTGTTACACCTTACACAACGAAGACAAAGTAAACAAACTGCTGAAGCTACAAGTCATGGGCAGACAGCGCATTGTTAGCAGTGGTATTGAAGAATAAGAATCACACCAGCATCTAACAGGTCTGATGTGACATTTGCAGGTATGTTTACATGCTGTTAAATGAGCAGCTAATTAGCTATGCTAACTGATGTTGCAGCACTTTTCCCTGGTGAATGTTTGCTTGGTGGCTCATTCAACAAGTTAAGGTGCAGGACAAGACTTGTGTTCATGTTTG
This sequence comes from Thunnus albacares, assembly GCF_914725855.1. Taxonomy (NCBI): domain Eukaryota; kingdom Metazoa; phylum Chordata; class Actinopteri; order Scombriformes; family Scombridae; genus Thunnus; species Thunnus albacares. The sequence continues at coordinate 35,490,548 of NC_058109.1, read as the reverse complement.
TAAGGTAGATAAGGAGACTTTAGCAGGAAAGCTAATGTGGGTTGTTGTTCAGAGTCTGTGCCTTTTGTGTTGTGTGGCAGGATGCAATCAGGCTCAGTGTGACCATCTGCTCTGCCAATGATAGAACACCAAATAACTGCTTTATGCAAGATTTGATTTCCTGTATGGAAATAAGGACTCCAGCTACATAGGACAGGTTATTACTCTCAGTGCTGTTAATAAAAGGCCAGTATTGATCCATATATCGGTGTAACCCTGGTTTAAGTTAATCGCTGTAGTCCTGTCTATGCTCCCTGTGTTGGTAACAGGAAGTGTAGTGACACTCTGTTACTAGTTGTAACTGGCCTGCTGCTACTGTAGCTGCCAGTCATACCAGCCTGTCGTCACAAATCACCAGCCCTGGCCAATCCACCGCTGTCGCCACCTCTGCCGCTGCAAGTGGCAGCTCTCACTCTAGCTGCAGCTGTATTCTGTGTGTGTGTGTGTGTGTGTATGTGTGTGTGTGTGTGTGTGTGTGTGTGTGTGTGTGTGTATGCGTGTGTGTGCGTGTGTGTGTGTGTGTGTGTGACAAATGAGATTCCCCACAACAGCACTGATGAGACCTGAGGCCAAGTAAAGGATGGAGGGAACTGGACCGACTCTCCAGCAGCTCCCTGGCCTCCGGGACACCACAAAGGCAAATCTGAGTCTAAACTACAGCCCCCCACCCCATACCCCAAAACACCCGCTTCTTTTCTTCCACTGTCTCTCTCTCTCTCTCTCTCTCTCTCTCTCTCTCTCTCTCTCTCTCTCCCTCTCTCTCTTCCTCCCTCTCTCTCTCAGCTGTCAGTCATAACTGGAGAGAGAGATTAGAAGAATGAGAAAGGAAGAGAGAGTGAAGGGGATTGCTGAAGTCATTTATGTTCACATCATTACAGGAAACACATGGACGTGAATACTGGAGTTGATTTGCTGAAAGTGGCATATATGTTCACAAACAAACTTCAGAAGCCAAAAGCAAAAATTTCTATCCAAACTCTGACATGATCTCAGAGTAATACAGTTTTTAATAAGCCCCAAAATATACACATTATATACATATACATAAATATCAAACAAATCATTTATTATGTCAGTATGGTTGAAATGTATACCGCTTTCTTTTTTAATTACTTTTTGGTAATGTTGTTGCAAACTGAAATAAATAGGAATGAATTTAAATAATTTGACTTGAATTGAACTGAATTCAATTGAGTGAAACTGAAATTAATTGCATTTAACTGAAGTGAACTGAGCTGAATTAAAGAGAATGAAACCTGAGCTGACCTTGCCCTGAACAGAACTTTAAGTAAATTCAATTCAATGGAAAGACAGATGTGAACATATGTGCGACTACATTCAGTCCACCATGAACACGCTAGGTTTTAGCTGATCTGTAATCTGCCTGGATGCTCTGAGGAGGGGGCGACTCAGGCCACAACCGCTGTCCTGATTATGGACTGATGGAGGAGGAGCAGTGAGGAGGAGGAGGAGGTGATTTAAGGACAGAGAGGAAGTGTGAAGGATGAGGAAAGAAGTAGAAGGCAAGTGATAAATGTCAGTGAGAAGTGAGAGAGTAAGATGGAAAAATGAAGCAGAAGTAGAAGATGTGAAGGAGGAAAAGAGGGAGAAATTCAGAAAGTGTGATCAAGTGTACTCCTATTTCAACTTCCAATTCAATCCATATTATGTTGCTTGTAATAACAAGGATCAATTCAAACTCATATAGAGGAGTATGTTGCACAGTGAGACTGGTAGCATTTCTGGTTTTAAATCGGGGAATATTGCTTCTAGCATGATGTACAGTTAAGTACTATAAAGACATTATTCTAGCACGGAAGTGACAGTTCCCTTTACTGCAGCTTTGCCGTACAATACACTTCAGCAACACTGTTGACTTCTATCTGCTGGTTAGTCTAGCTGCTGTATCTTGTTTCAAGGCTATTTCTGTATATAGGCCTCTGTATATATCAGTATATACTCTGTCAGGCAGAGAGGCCTGTGTAGAGGAGTAGATTTCCACACAAACCACTCCACTGAATAAATGTACTGAATCCATGTTTGAACCAAAAGATGCAGACCCTCTTTAGGTGTTAAACAGCTGAATTGAGTTTTCCTTATTTACTAAAGGTCTGTGCAGAGCTTTGGGGGGAAAAAAGCAACACAGGTGAAAATTGCATGTTTGAGATCATGAAATATGTATTTTAAGGAGTGAAAAGGCACAAAATATCCTCAGCACTCGATTTATCTGTGCAGACTGGCCACTGTGACAGAGGAAGTTTAATGGCTGGGAAAAGCAGGTATATAATCTGCTGCACTGTTTTATCAGACACACACAGAGGAAAAGAGACTATAGCAGGGAGAAACAGTAAGAGAGCAAGAGAGAGAGAGACACACAGTTTAAAAGACACATTACAAAGTGACTTTAGCAAAGTTCTCTGCTCAGCAACACAAGACAAAAGAGCAGGAATGCAACAGTCTATTATTTTTCACACAACTTTACCTTTTCTTTTTCCCTCAGGTCCCTCCTGCATATTTTTCCTGACTTTTAATGTATCACAGCAGCATCAGTCCAGTGTGATATGATTGAGGCAGCCACATATAGTTATTAAGTAGGCGGGTTTATTATCTCTTTACAAAAACAATTTTGTCAAAGAGTTTAAAAGTTTTACCAAAAATCTGCAATTTTTCATAACTCATTCAATTACTCATCTGTTTGTTGAGCTGACAGCATCAGGATATTAAACTCAGATATCCTCACATATAGTGTTCCACTTGCAGGATGAATACACAGCAGTTTGTCTTCTCTTAAATCAATATTCCAACTTCAGATGCTTGAATGTTGAATGAACAAAATATTAAAGTATAAGGAAATGGTCAAATGGGCCTATATTCATACATTCATATGGTAGATTTACACACAGTGGGTAAGACTATATACTAGACTATATACAAACAACTATAGGCACATAGCATGATTTTGTGCTTCCTTTGACAAAAGATAATTTATGATTATATATGACCTTTATAACAACTCAAGTAAAAAAATTCCCTTCTAAAATCCCTTCTAAAACAGTATATATTTTCTTGAAATGGTCAGTTCTCTTTCATTCTTTAGTCTACAAACTGACTATAGGCAGCACAGTTTTCTTTAAAATAGAAAGGGTGGTAAGAGTCAGCTATCAATAATGTCTGAATACAGATTTTTTTTTTAAACTGCCCTCCTCTCATGATTCTGATTGTGCTGCTGACTAGATGAGATGACCGTAGGCTCTTTGTTCACTGTGCAGCAGTGATATAATGTAGCACTATGTGGTCACAAGTACAACAGACCACACCTCACCACACAAGCTGAGATGCTGGGTGTAAAAAGTTCAGCCATTTAAACCCACAGAGGTCAGTAAACCAATGCTTTTCATCCACGCAACATCTAATGTAGTTAGACTTGTATAATCTAAATATATCTAAATTTATAAACTCATATATTTTTTTAAAAAATGGTTAAAACCATAAAGTACAACTTAGCAAATTTTAGACATATTAGAAACTGTCTCTCTTTGGACGCGGCCAAGATATTTATGCATGCTATGATTCTTTCTCATATGTCTTACTGCATCACATGTTGGGGGCAGGCTTGAGAAACAGCCATAAAACCTCTTGAGTCCTTATACAAACAAACTCTAAAAACTCTGGACAAAAAGCCGATGCATTTCCATCACTGGGTGCTGGAGAAATACAATTTACTGAGCTTTGACAATTTTAAATTATTCTCAAATTTGTACCTAGTTTATAAAATTTTAAATGGTTATATAATACAAGATTGCACCAGAGCATTTTGTCACACTGCATTTGGGCAATCAGCTTTCTGTGTGAAAGCTACAACTCAGTGGAATGTCCTACCTGATGATATGAAGAACTGTAGTTCAATCAATACATTCAAAACCAAATTAAAAAATCTGCTAAAAAGTATTCAGTTCTGTAACCACTGACTACATTTCATCTCATGGTCGCAAATAATCTTGCTTTTAATTTGACAAGCTTACATTATTCATTTATAGTTGACATTGTGGGTGTATGTGATGTGCTATTGTGTGCAGTTTTGTATTTTGTATTATGTGTCCTGTGTGTTTTTTGCTTTCAACCGTTTGTTATTGTGCTGTTATATGTTTTAATCGTAACCTGCTGAAGGGACTGCAGATGAAAATGATCTATAAGTTAACTCTGGTACAGTACATCAAATGCTAACATTTATGTTTAACACTGTACATGGTCCCAATAACTACAATACAGCGATCAATACAACTCTGTAGTTTATTACTGTATAGATATATAGTATTGGAACACTGCATTAAACTGTTCCTTACAAAAACAGTCAACCAGATATCTCTTGCAGAACATTGCACTGAATTTAAAAAGATTTTGACTGTTGACAAAACTTTCCTCAAACAGACCAATTTACAAATTTGCAAAAGAAGGTGCACATGCATTTCCTCATGGGACTTTTTAATTGTTGAAAGTAATCATCTTAAGTTAAAAAAAAAAAAAAAGTAAGTTAAAAAAAAGTGAAAATAATTGTGGGTGAGTATAATCTCAGAAAAAGTTGTGACACACAAGTTTAAAGGTGTTTGATTTTCAAGTTTAAGGTGGAAATACATCATACAGTATAGTTTTAGTACCTCCCTCACTGTGGTATTGATGCAGAATAACCAGATAATTTATAATAAAAAATCGAATCTCAAAGTTGTCTTTCACATTCACTGACAAAATCGGATACATTTACGTTCCACACATTCTTCTTCCTTGTCAAAAGCTGGTGCCTATTTTACCCACAATGCAACTCACCCACCAACAGTTAGGTCAGAGATTCGGATGAGGAGCGGGCTACAGAGGTCTGGTAACCTCACTTCACCTCACCTCACTCACTAACTCCACACCCCCAGATTTTTTTACTTTTCAAACTTGTAGTCTTCGGCCCCAACCGACGCTGACTCAAGTGACATCACTTGAGGTTGTTTCCAACTTTTTCCCAATGTGGATGCGTTCATCAACCAGAGAAGCAGTCCATAATACACAGCTGTGTGCAAAGGATAGGTTCACTTTCACAGTGACACAGTGAGTCTGTCATCAAACAATATTCACATACCATATGTCTACTGAGACAGTTATTGGTCTGATTCCTCCTCTTCACACTGGCCATGCATCCATACCTTCTTAGGATGCTTCTGCTGTTAGAGATGAGAGATATCTCTAGAACTCTAAAATGCATTACATTGGAGTTAGACTAAGAAGTGTCACTACACAGCCAGTATGGAGAAGAGGAATGAGTACACTGATGAACAACTCTTCATACTTATGGCTGGTGAGTACTGTATTAAATGTGAACCTATCCTTAAACAAATGTACTAGGAGGAGAAACTAAAGCACACTAATGGAGAAGTGTGTATTAGCTGTAAAAATGCATTCAGAGGGATGTAGAAATCTAAAAATAAATATTTAATGTCTTGTAGTTCCATTCTGTGACTGGCATATTAAACATTTGGAGGTTGTATAACATCTGTGTTTTATGTCTGACTGAGACTGAGCCAAACTTAATGAATATTTTGACACATTTAACATGTGTGTAGTGATAAAGACAGACATGGACAATAAAATGCCAACAGTCGATACTTACAAGACTTTGCATATGCAAAACAAACAGTGAGCAAATAAAAAATACACAATCATGTGCAATGTGTCTACAATGCAACTTCTCTAAAACGGCAACAAAAAGTACATGTGCATGCACGCAAACACACACATACACAAACACACACACAAACAAACAGATAGTGTCTCTGCTCCTCAAGAAAAATATCCGTGCACATGCACAGACAGACATGAAAACAAACACAGACACACACACTTGAGTGTGCAGTCTATTGACCAGTATTTGTCACTTGCTATATATTTAGCTGGGAGCAAGTGAGAGGCTTCAAGTTGGCGGCGCTCAGGCTTTTCTAGCTGCGAGTGTTAGGCCAGCTAGTGTTCACTCGACTTTGTCAATCCCCTGTCAACTTGTAGCTCTGAGACATATCCTCTCCAACGCACAAGAGACAGGCCGCCCCCCTGCCTGCTGCCCACCTCCCAATGCAGAGCCACCAGGAAATGGCCGCTACAGCCCTACCCACCCACCCCCCCCACCCCACCCCGACTCCCCCACCCCCCGATCTCCTGACAAAAGCCTGCTTGGCCTCTCCATCATTCCTCTGACAGCCGAGAGAAGACAGCTTGGCTGCATCTTTCTTTCTTGCTGCACACACAATGTGTGGCCAAGAAAAATATTATCGCCATAAAGCCGAGCTGATGTTGATGGCTGCTCATGCTTTCCTGTTGGGTGTGATCAGGTTATGGGGCTTGTTGTACATTCACTTCAGTCCAAATTTGTCTTGTTGGTTTTAAAAGTATGATAGAGAGCAAAAAATCAAAGAAACATGTCCATGTATTTTTGGAAGCTCTCGCTAAGCTATGAAGCTATGAATGTGAATGGAGCTACAAATATGAATTTGTAACCTTAACCTGTTATCCACTTCTGTATCTATCTGCCTCAATTTAGTTAGAAAGAATGTCAGTCCTATTCTGTAAATACTATATCAGAAAATAGCAAAAAAGTGGCCATCGCAATTTCCCAGAGTGCAAGCTGCCATATTCAAATGGCTTGCATTGTCCAACAAGCAGTCCAAAACCCAAAGATATTCAGTTTAGTATCATAGAAAACAAAATAAGCACCAAGTCTTCACATCTGAGAAGCTAGAAGAAGAATGCTTTGCATTTTTGCTTAAAAAAATACTCAAATGATCAATTGATTATCAAAATTGTTTAAGATTCTATTAACTAATTGATTGCTCAGCTATTAATTTCAGCTCTAGACCTATAAGCTTGAGGATCTGTGCTGACAAAGGCATTGCATGAGTGCTATTGCAGTAAAGAAGTATAATAGAAGATAGAAGAACATAGAAATAAATGTCCTTTCATGGCTGGAAAAGTGGTGGCCTAACCTACTGTATACTGTACCATTCTTTGTGGCTGTTTGTGTTTCACACAGTGTTTGACTACCTTGCAGGAACAAAAAAACCCACATGCATTGCTTGTTCTTACCTGAACTAGCACAAAAAATCGCTTCTTCCATCTTTTCCACACATTTTTGCCAATAGCCCACAAGTACCTGTGGGATTAAGAAAACAAATAAACATGCAATCAGACAAAACATTTTTACTGATATTTGTGACAGTGTGACATCTTATATGTCTAATCTTTCTATGTCTAAAGAGCTCCAGTAATGTGGAGTCAGGCAGTATGTACAGAAACGACCCAGACAGTACAGTGGTAGTGTAATGCATCTACTGACCTCTCCTGGTAAAATGAGGTTACTGCAACCAGACAATTCAGTATTTCAAAAATCCTTGAGCATTAAATCTCATAGAGTGGTGGAAGAAGGACATGTAAAGGCAGGAGTCATCTTCACCCAAAAATGCAAGAATGGAAAAAACAAAAGTGAAAACAAAAACGTATAAAAACTAAAAACCAAAATAAATAAATAAAAAAACAACATAAGGAAACTCGTCAGTAAAGCTTCTATCCCTGCCTTTAATACTGGGAGTCTCTCCTCTCCAGACAAACCAAAGTTAGATCACAATCAATCAAGTAATCTCAATAACTATCTTAATTATTTGGGGTACATTAAAACACCAATCACCAAAAAACAATGATTAAGCCCCCTGTGTACACCAACCCACCTGGTACACTCTGGGTTTCCCCTACCATAAAGCCCTTTGGAATCTGCCACTTCCTGTTTGGCAGTTTAGATATGAAGTGAAACACATGCAGCACAACAAATGTTTGTGTACTGAAACATAAATGAATGTCTCTTGACCTGAAAAATTAATACAGTAAAATGAACATCAAGGTTTACATGGGGTGGCAAGAAACCCAGAATAAGACATTCAACTCTCATAAAACCAGAATCTATAGGGGGATTAGGATTACCTAATTTTCAATATTATTTTTGATCAGCACAACTGTGCAATATGGCAACATGGTCAGTGGTTAAGGAAGGGTCATTATTGGTACAAATGGAATCTGACTTTTGTAGTGAGATCCCTTTGGAATTACTGATATTCATTACTTGTTTTCACAATATACACAACATAAATCAACATTTCACCAGATTGTTGGTCAGATTGTGCCAAGTTTTTTGAAAATAGAATCCTCTACATCAGTTTTAGCACCAATTTATCAAAATCTAGATTTAAAAAGCTCTCTCTCCTTGATTAAAACTTTTGACTGGTCAAATATGGGGCTGGAGATGCTTAAAGATCTGAAACAAAAGTTAACAAAAGGCACAAAAGTTAAATCAGTTATTGATCTAAGTACCCAATATAGCATTTCTAATAAGGATTTTTTTTTTCAAGTATCTTTAAATTAGGAGTCTGATGAACTCATTAATAAAAGAATATGTATGGATATAACTGAAGAAGAGGAAAAGGTGATATATGCTACATCATTGACAGGGAAGATTAAGGGATTCTATAATATATTAATCATAAGTTATATTTCCTCTTATGAGCCTTTGTCAAGAGTATGGGAAAACAGACCTTGGCATGGAATTTAATGATATGTGGCTAAGTATTTGTAACAGAGTTCATTTCCCATTTACTAGAAACAAAAATTATTAATTTAAAATGTATTAATTAAAGAAGCTAATTTCAAATTCATTCAAAAATATTATCTCACACCAGTCAGAATGCACAAGTCCTCTAAAGAAAACTCCCCAAATGTCAGAGATGTGAGACAGCAGATGGCACTTTGGCACATCAGTTCTGGGAATGTGAGAAATTAGGCAACTTTTGGAAATCAATATATAACTTCACAAAATCATTGGTAGATAATAAAATTAATTTCAATCCTTGTTTATTTTTATTAAATTCCACGCCAAATCAGAACTTACATAAATTAATAATAAGAGTACTTATCACCAATACTTTGCAGCAGAAAAATGTATGTTGTTGTTACACCATTGGTTGGCCAAATGCCACCTCTTCCTGTATCTGCCCTCTAGCCCTCTAGCGTTTCATACACGGTCCAGCCATACATACATTACATATATATATGTGTGTGTGTGTGTGTGTGTGTGTGTGTGTGTGTGTGTGTGTGTGTGTGTGTGTGTGTGTGTGTATATACTTTTTTTTGGCTCATTGTATATAATTGAAGTGCTATTTATGCTTTTTGTTTGTGTTTTTTTTTGTTTTGTTTGTTTGTTTGTCGACTCCATGGCTTATAGTATCTACAGTTTGATGAAATGGATAAAAAATATGTGCAAATACAATCATAGAAAATAATCTGCACAAACTGTATACATTTGCTTCTGAGGGAGCCATGTCATAAATAATAAAAGTAATGATGGCTGAATTCCATTTAGCTGCTTTAGTTTCAGGGTCCTGGTGTTATGCATGCTAGTTAACTGTCACAGAGTCATCATTAATGTTATTAATAACACCTGTGTCATGACCATGACAAATCAAAATGTCTGTTGTCTAACATTAACGATGGATACATTTGATTTAGGTAAGCTGATGAAAGAGCGTTGATAGTAATCAGCATAGTGATAATTTCAGTATAATATGATTAGCTGCAAACGTATGTGACATGTCAACATCATCTATTGGAAGTGTATGCAGACGTCTAGTGACCAGGGGCCACTTTATGTTGTCTAGAACTAGGAGTTCCTCAAACATGTTAGTGCCACAGAGGCTGAAATAAACAGACCACAATTTGATCTGTACATTAACCAACAAATGGGATGAATGTTGTTTTTGCTTTAGTACTAAATTATTGTCTACACAATATACAGTCATAGTACTTATACATTGTTGAATTAATTTTAAGCAGTCAGTCATTTTGCTGGAGACTGTTTGTAGAAAACTGGCTTAACAGCTTGAATTTTTTTTTTTTTTTTACATTTTATTTCCTTTGGGATCTAGACTAAAATTTAAAATGAAGTTCTGCTGAATCATACTTTGCAGCAACAGAGAAATTTATAAAACATCAACATGCTTGTGATATTCTCGTAAATCTGCACTTGTTCAATTAGAGACATTTGTCGTAATTATTTCCTCGTCATTTTACTATGTAATACAGCACAACGTAACGCAAACTAATGTTTGTGTGTATCAGTCCTGAGGCTCATTGTGTTGGCTTTTCTGTTGGATTTGACATGAGAACGTGATGCAGAAGAAGGACAGAGAGAGGGCTTTTGTTGTAAAAGAACATCTGAGGGTGAGGACCCCGGTTTGATCTGCCTCTGCTGCCCCCAGGGTAGCTGTGGGTTACCCTGGTGAGCCTGCTGCAGTCTGCCTCAGTCTGCCTTTCCCCCCGGTCCCTCTCTGAGCTGCTTCTGCCTGTCGTCCTAAATAAACCAGCATCCGTGAGGTGACACGTAAGAGCCCTGCCTGTGTGCTGTGCAGAGAGTGGAACAAGTAACATGGCAGGGAGGCAGTGTGGGCATCTTACAGGGCAGCCCAGCAGCCTCCTCCAAGGCCCCCAAAAGAAAACATATGGGGGAGAGTGAGGGAGGAGGGCAGAAAAAAAGCTCCTCACAGCTACAGACAGAAAAGTAAAGCTTTGAATCAGAAAGTGTTTGCACATGAGTGTGTATAAAACACTGCAACATAATTCCAGATGGCAATTTTCCCCCCCCCCCCGTCCACAGTGCTGCATGACTGTTAGCTTAAAACTGGGTGCAAATCATAGTTGGTGCTATTGTATACTTACCTGCAATTTAGCTCAAAAGCCCACTAGACTTCATCATACCAAAGAACACCTCCCTTAACCCAAACATCATTTCTGTCTTTAAGTTGGCCATGAATAAAAGCATGTGCCACAATCAGACCTACCTCCAGCTGTGATTCTCAGGGTCCTGCATATATTTAAAGCATTATTTTAAGGCCATGTACACTCACATATGTGTTTACCTGGCTGATTAAACCTGTGTGAGGTACTGTCACCAAACTTCATCAACTATCAAACCTTTTTCACAACAGACATGGCCTGTCAGACAGGTATACCACTGCAGAAAGCGCACAGGTATAATTAATAACATAACCTATGGCTGCATCCCATTTAGTTTGACCACCTGCTGTTCTCCACAATGACTCCTAGAACATTTAAATGGAATGGAGCCATTGTTAATGTTATTGTTTCCACCTGTGCTTTTTCCTTCTATGACAAATCAGAATGTTTGCCGTGAGAAAGATCTATAAGAAGGACAAATGTGTGCAACAGAACTAATAGGTGAGTGTAGGGCCTGTACTATAGCAGTATCATCTATTGTATATTGGCATCATATTTCTCTGTCTCCACTTTGGCTCACAATGGAAACTGTAGCCACTAACATAATTCAAAATATTATCAGTTGACCTCATCATAAAATGTGCAGAAGTGCTGCCCTCGCAAAAAAAGTTCACATCACATCTTGGAATGCAGTGGAATATGAAGTCTGTGTAGTAACAACTGATAACCACAAGAGGGAAGCAAAACATCATCTCTTGGGCAAGGCAAAGCCCTGCTGTGTCTGAGATCTCTCTTCTGGTAAAACCTGCTTCAGACTGCACACTAAAGCGCTTAGTGTTTTCAGCTGTACACACTGAAACAATGACTGTTCCTCAGAGATTCTTTGGTTAAAGTAGAACCATGATGACACAAACAATCCTATAATGTGTTCAGCTGAAAACCTGATAAATCTGATATATAGAGATATAAATCTAAACATCTCATTGCAGAATCACTGGGGCCACCAGCGTGTAGAAGTTGCCTGATGCAGCACCACCAGCACCTCTGTACACAGAGCCATTCAGATGGCAGAGCCACTTACCCACAATGCTTCATGTTCTGTGGTTTGTCCATACGAATGGCCAGTTTGATCTTGAGGTCACTGTCTGGGCAGCCTTTAGACACTGTCATCTTGTGGAGCTCAGACTGTTTGGGACTGTTGGGAGTCGGGTGGAGCACGACCTGAGAGTAATCATATAACGATAATGTATGTAAGCTAAACAATATATACAAACATTGTATTGCAGCATAAGTTCAACTGTTATGAGTTATATATACATGCTTTTATTCATTGGATACTAATCAAAATGGCCAAATGTCATGCATTACCCTCCCCAGCTCCTTGTCCTCCAGAGCCAGCACTCCTGTGCTCTCAGTGAACAGCTTCACCTTCACAGCAGGTAAAGGCTGGGTGGTGGTGAAGTCCCCCTGGGTACCCCAACTACACAGACACAGTGAGAGAGAGAGATACAATCAGGCACATAAGAACACACACACATAAGAAAAGCAAGCATCAACTTTAATATGATGATGTTGATGATGATGTTGTATCTGTGTTTTCAAATTTGCTTAAAATTTTGCAAATGTGTGTCTGTGAAGATTCTCAGTCATCCTTGTCATGGTTATCCAAGGAGCGTTGAATCAAGGGCAACTGGACTTGGTTGTAGATACTTGAAGACATTTTGCCTCTCATCCAAGGGTCTTCTTCAGTTCTAACTGATTGGCTGGGAGTCCCAGGTATTTAACCCATGTGGGGTTGTTATCAAGGTCATTGATAGTTGGTTCGTTAGTGCTCCTGACTGTTTTAACGACAATCATTAGAGTCGTTTGTTTAAATGAACACTTTTTTCAGCTATTGTTCTACTGACAGATTAATTAACTTTGATTACACATTAATTATTATATACTTGGAAAACTGTGTTGACATATTAGCAACAGTCCCCCACACAACACAGTTTGCCATCTTTAGACCCTCTGTCTCCAAAACTCTAATTTAAATATCCCCTCTAGATGTGTTTTATGACATATGACAATACTTTTCTTTGAATAATAATTTGTGTCGAACATTGTTTTTGGACAAAAAATTTAAATGACCTCAATAAAAACTTATAATCTGACATCAACTAATTCTCCCTCGTTGAAAAATCCAGAATCTATGAATATGCAAATATTGTTCATTTCACTTAATTACATTGTTCATTCAGTTTAACTAATAGATGCAATATGTCTCCTAGTGTATTGCACTACAGGTTTTGAGTTTCCACATGACACTAGTGTAAATTGCATACTGGACCATGATTGGCTCCAAACTAGTTGTGATGTCACAAATCAAGGTCATAGGTACACATGTTAAACTGAGATTTAAGGTGAGCACAGAGAAACTTTCCTCCCTCAGCAGAGATGAATGTGAAAACAAACTCTGCACATACATCATTCTGCACAGTGAAGAGAACAATATCCAGCTGAAGGAACAAGAAGCAAAACACATTTTTTAATGGACTTTAAGCCTCACAACAACAATTTGGGCGCTCTTCGTCATGTCACAAGAGAAAAATGATTGTGTTTACCATTCAGAAGTAACCCTTGAAGAGGTGACAAGGTGTTTGACAAAGGTACATGATCTTTCTTTCTATCTGCTTATGTCTATTAGTTAGAACATTTCACTTCAACACATGCTGGACAACTAGCCAACAACCCAGTCTTGACAAAACTACTCTACTATATCCGTGGCAGATATATATAGTCAGAATAACTATAATGAGCAGTTTTCCTTTCATTCTCAGAGTAGCAGAGTCATCTTATGAATAACTCTTAAGCTCCATTGTAGTGTTACAAGTCTGCAGTTGAAGTAGTTAAAGGTACAGTCTGTAAGTTGTTTATCAGTTTTTTTTTAAATTACTGAGGGAATGTTTTTATATTTAACCAGAGCCTTTAAATACTGTACCCTGGTATTATATTGCTGTGTCATGGTATATTACAAGTCAAATGAATGGTTTCCAATGGATGCATGACGACAGATACTGTTTTGAGTATGTGTACATATGATTAACATCTAGATTTCTCCACCAGCAATGAAGGAACAGTATAAGGATGTAGTTGGTAACAGCTAAAGATGACAACTAGGGATGTGCAGAAAGTCCAGTATTTGTGTTTGTATCTATATTTATTTAGGCAGCAAAACTATTTAAATTACTATTTGAATAAAAGTGGAGCTAGGTGTGAAAATCTTTTTTTTTTTTATTACACTTTAAATTTTAGGATATTAAAGTGTTAAAGTGTTTATGAATTAACTATCTCATGAAGGAGGTCACCACACCAAGTCTCAAACTCGAGTCTCTCAGATCATAGACAACTGTGCTGACCACTGAGCTAAAACCAAATGCATTGCAAATGTGCAGACAGACCTCTACTTATTTTGTACACCCATAACACAGAAACAGCACAGCATGTAATGTGTAGAGAAGAACTTCAAAGGCGATTATTGTTTTGCACTTTTCATTTATTGCCTATTTTTTACAACCTAACTTTGTGGAAAGGAGAAGCTTCGCTTGTGTCAGTAGCTCAGCTTTATCTCTGGAGAACACTCCCAACTCCCGGAGTGATGTCCAAATAAGGAAATGTGTGTCAGGTAGCAGGTGGATGTGACTCCCCTCGTTGAGACCTGCTGAAACTTGTAACAGCAGAGCAGAGGAGAGAGACTGCGATAGCGATGCAACCAACCTGTGTATTTGACATGTTTTTTTTTCTTCCCGTAAACAAATGATTTTTAAAATATTGGTATGAAATAAATGTTCGTTAAAGACCCACTATTTGTGCTTTGCCAAATAACGTATTTGTATTCAGGCACACCCCTAACCATAGTAGGATGTGACTGATTAAAGTTTTATGACAATTTACCTCTTTTGTATTTATGTCTCTATTCTTGACTTTTTGTATTTCTTTTACCAATCATACACTGGGCTTAACAGTAACTGTCTCCCCTGTTAATGCCTGATCTTTCTTCTTACTGAATGCCTTGCTCAAAAATGTAAACATCCATACATCTACCACCCCCCCAAACCAAATTCATCTTTCCTCCATGAGATTCACGATCCACTCACCTCACTCTGCTCCACGTCAACCAAAATTGTCATTGTTGGTCATATGAACATACATGTTGACATCTCATCCTGTCATTTTGCAGTGGAGGTCCTGAGTCTGATTGAGTGTCTTGGCCTGAAGCTTTCAGTCAGGTTTTCATTCAGCACACAGCATTGAAACATCTCTGCTCAGGGTTGTGAATGACCTGCTGATGGCAGCTAGTGCAGGGTCCCCTTCCTTCTTGATTTTCCTTGACCTGAGTGTGGCATTTGACACTTTCGATCACACTATCCTCTTAGAGCACCTCCTCACCACCATTGGGCTGACTCTGCACTTAAGTGATTTCTGTCTCACTGGGAGAACGCAGGTCTACATCGCTCTCTGTCACCTGTGGTGTTCCGCAAGGATCGGGTCTTGGCCTCATCTTGTTTACCCTTTGGTCATGTCATCAACACACATGAGATTTTTCATGCTGATGATACCCAACTGTATTTCAAAACTGGCCCAAGCCCATCTGCAGTGTTATGGCCCTTGTGGTGTCATCTGGGAAATTGTATTTGTTTCTAATCTGTGTCTCTCCCCTGCAGGTGACTAATTGCAGTAATGCAGCCATGTCACACCTCTGCACCTGTCTTCAGGAGATAAAGGACTGGATGAGCTCAAATTTCCTCTAGTAAAAAAGCAGCAAAACGGAAGCTCTCCTTATTGGCACTCCACACCAGATTCAGTCATCCCTCATACCTCATCTCACTTTTGATGGCCAGGACATCCCTCTTTCTACCTTTCTTCCTCAGTCACTAATCTGGGTGTTAGGTTTGACCTTCAGCTGACCCTAGATGACCATATAAGACATCTATGCAAAACCTATTTCTACCATCTCAAAACATCTCTAAACTCTGCCCCTCTCTAACCTCCTCTCTCCTGTCAGATGCAGAGAAACTTGTCCATGCCATACCAAGACTGGATTATTGCAATACACTCTTCACAGGGATCCCTGGCAGGAGCATCCAGAAGCTCCAGTACATTCAGAACAGCGTTGCAAGGATCCTGATGAGAGTGTGAAAATAACACATATAACACCAATTCTGTTTCCATGGCACTGGCTCCCTGCCTCCTTCAGGATTGACTACAAAGTCCTTCTACTCACATACAAATCCATCAACGGACACGCGCCTCCCTACCTACAGGAACTGATCATACCTTAAACCTCCACCCACACCCTTCGATCTGCCAGCACCTTACTCCTCTGGGCCCCCAGTACTAAGCTCTGCATCATGGGGGATCGAGCCTTCTGCTCTTCTGCACCACGCTTGTGGAACAACCTTCCTAACCATCTGAGGGCAGCACAGACTATAGTCGCTTTTAAAAAAGGCATAAAAACCTTTTTATTCAGGAAGCCTTTCTCATCTTAACTCAAGTTATTTTCTTTATATGTTTTTAACATGGTAGTACTTTGAGATTCACTGCAAATGAAAAGTGCAGTACAAACTAAATGCATAATAATAATAATAATAATAATAATTATTATTATTATTATTATTATTATTATTATTATTATTATTATTATTAAATTTGTTTTTTTCATGTCTTGTGCTGATTTATAATTGTGTAATGCATTATGTAATTGTATTACATTGCATAGTTGTGGGTTATACACCAAAATAATGAGCTGAAAGACACAAATGTTTCATAGGGCTGAGGAGAACTGCATAGTTTGTAATATTTCTCTGTGGGTTTGTCACGTAAGTGCCCCTTTTACATTGGATCCATTGTTAATATAGATATATTGATTAGTGCAGCTTTAAAGGAGACATACCGTGCTTTTTGTGATCTTCAAAATATCAAAATAAATCACCCATACATCCTACAGAGCTGATTTTTTCCAGCACATCCACTGAATTGTGACAAAAGTTTGCCTCACTGCAACCTATGGTCAATTTAAAAGTTGCTCTATATTTTTCAAAATATGCAAAATCAATTAACATCTACACCGATCAGCCAAAACATTAAGACCACTGACAGGCAAAGTGAATAACATTGATTATCTCATTAAAATGGCACCGGTTAAGGGGTGGGGTATATTAGGCAGCAAGTGAACAGTCAGTTGTTGAAGTTGATGTGTTGGAAGCAGGAAAAATGGGCAAGCATATCTGAGCAACTTTGACAATGGCCAAATTGTGATGGCTAGATGACTGGGTCAGAGCATCTCCAAGATGGCAGGTCTTGTGGGGTCTTCCCAGTATGCAGTGGTCAGTACCTACCAAAAGTAGTGCAAGGAAGGACAACCAGTGAACCTGCGACAGGGTCATGGGCACCCAAGACTCATTGATGCATGTGGGAAGCGAAGGCTAGCCCATCTAATCTGATCCCTCAGAAGAGCTACTATAGCACAAATTGCTGAAAAATGTAATGCTGGCTATTATAGACAGGTGTCAGAACATACAGTGCATCACAGCTTACTGTAATTTGTACTCTAAACACAACATTTCATCCACTTTTTGAACACATTTCACCAAAATATTTGACAATATACCAGAGAAAGGCAGGTTGATGTGTGATTTTTTTCAGAGTTGTATCCCCAACAGTTAAATTGTTATTGTTAAAGTTTTGTGAAATCCCTCTCTCTGCCTTGTGCTCAGGAGCTGGTGGCCGGGTTGGAGAGGGCATCAGGAACTACCTGCACCTGGGTAGTTGTGGCTTCCTTGTTAACCTCTTTCTTTTGTCCTCCTCCCAGGCCTCCACCAGCCAGATGGGTTGAGGTTTAGTGTTTTGTTTGCACACATCAAATATGCTTCATTCATCCAAGTTATTCACTCTCATTGACTTCAATGCAGTGCTTTACTGTATGCAGAACTAAGTTAATATTTACTGTCAGCTTACAACTGTGACGTCAACACTTTGAATCCAGCCTGGCACCAAGCAAACTTCATCAAAATATCAGAAGACATTTCTTTGTTGATTACAATCATGTGATTTGTCTTTCAGCTATTTATCTTTAAATCTGTAATCATGGTGAATATTTGAACTTCAGCTGCAGTCCCATAGACTTCCCTTGTATTCAACTTTGAGATCGTGAAAACAAAAGAGAGCTTGTTCAACAGAAGAGCCAGTAGTCCAGGGGTTAAGCTGCTGAATATGATACAAAGGTCCAGGGTTTGAATCCCTGGGTGGGTGAGTCCTACTTGGCAACTATGTAGCAAGTGATGCATGAGATATGTTTTCAAGTGCTTATTGAGGTCATATTAAATCGAACGTTGTCTCTTGTGACCCCATGAAAATGTATTTTTATTTTTTTCTGCTGTGTTTGTGTGGCAAAAACTGTAAACACCAAAAATTGGCAGGTTGGGTTGCAAATTCCACCTGCTACTCAGGCACATATAATGACAGTCATTGACCTCAAGGTGACACTGTAATAATCAAGTTTACGTTTTCACAATTATTTTGAAAAAATGGCTTGGCCTAGAGTCAAAATGCTTTCATCATTTTAATCTCTCCAGTCATCTGCATCTGGTCTTCTGCTCTAAATGTCAAATTTTTCAATTCTTCCCAATTTGTTGTTGCCGCTTGCAGCTATATTATATATTATGTTAGACATGCAGCCACTAGGCCTTTTCATGTGCTGCTCCTGCATGTTTCCTTGTTATTTGCTGTGATGCTGATTTGAGGCCTGTGGTTGTGCAGAGTAATGATGTTTCCACTGGAGAAATCCATTTAGCATCCCACACACACCTCAGATGTTACTCACATCCTCTCTTTAACAGAGGACACAGACTCACAGAAAAAAATGGATGATCAAGACAGAGTAAGATAAATATTGTAGATCGAAAAAGCTGTCAGGCAAGAGAACTATAAAAGGCTTTATAGTTGTATTTCATCTGTTAACCCAGTCTGGCATCCGGAGGTCCACTGAGGAAATTTCTGAGCACAAACAGTGTCTGAATCGTTGACTGTACAAAATATGAATGCAGCGCCTGTGACATCACCCACGGGTGTCTATCATACTTATGTCCATCAGGCCAAGCAGAGCTGAAGTCTGTAGAGGACATGGCTGTGATCATTTACACTCTTTATTTTGTTATCCCATCATAACAGCTTTGTTTTCTCATGTGATTGTGAGATAATTCACAACCGATCTCTACAAAGAAGCCTTTGTTACCTCATAAGTGATATAACCCAAACTTTCCTCTGTTGAACATTAGATCAAATCACAATATGTCTTTTCCTGATCATTAGATTCTAATGTGGTAATCATTTGTAATTAGCAGACATAAGGCAGTCCCTGCCAATTATGTTGCCACATCTGACATGAGCAGATAACAGTGTATTGTAACTGTTACTGTTGGAACAAAATGTCCCTGTAATGTTCCTACAGGGACTAATAATAACAGATTAACACTTTACAGCAACCAGTGGTGAATTAGACAAAGTCTCTGCAATATTCCTGTAATGTTCCTATAGGGATCAATAATGTGCCTGAGTTAATCAACAGTTCATATAGTGCAGAGACCTTACATTAGACAAACAGTATTCTCCAGCATACAGAGAAAAAAGTGAAACCAGAACTTCCAGGTTCTGATCCAGAAGCAGGAAAACTTCATTTAAAATCACATTAATATTTCTAATAATGCTAAACTAAAAATCCAACATTGGAACTTAACCTTACTTAACAGTATGCTATGGTGTTTACGCCATATGTTTAGATAAGGAGGGTGATTTGGAAAAGAAGTGATCTAATATCATTCTTTATTCAATACATCTGGTTTCTGCTGCCTCCAATGCAGTCCATCTATAATAACAGCAGAACAGAGAGGACTGAACGCTGTGGAAGTGTTTAGACAGCAGAGATTACAGCTAAAGTTGGAAAACTGACTTCAGAAGAGAGTGCTCGTGAATATTATGGATGTGGATGAAACCAAGTTACCATGACTGAAAGTAGCTGAGCTGCTGTGCTGGTAAATTGTCATGGGAGCTGTAGTTTATTGTATGCAATTTCTGTAAAGCAATTTCTGTAGTGGAGCCAATTTGTAATAGAATACAGAACGTAAACCCAGGAACACGCCTCATTTTTTCAAGACGATGAAAGAAATGCTAAATGAAAGATTAGACTTGAGTTACAGAAGCTAGTGGAACAGAGGCTAGACAGTTTTGGTCAAGACAAGACTGTCTAGGTTGTATCAGAATCACAAAATATCACATAATATGTATGTTAATTGGGAGAAACCTGGTGTTTCTCAGGAAGTGTAAGTGATGAGACAATGAATGAGTGGCTACCATGGAAACGAGATGGGACCTGTGATGTTACATCTGAGACGGAAGCATTGTCAATTTTATTGGGACTGCTGCTTAATTATAGAAATGATTGTGTAAATGATGAAGACGCAAACTACTGTTACCTCAGTCAGTCATGAAATTACATGTTAACCCCCGCTAGTCAAGACACTGCTGGGAACATATCTTACTAAGAATATCAGAGATTTTCATCTCTGAAGTTACACTCTCTATTCTCAAGGCATTGTGTCCACCAAAAAAGTGTGATGAGAGTCACCAAGGCTTTGTTTTGCTGTGTGTGTGTGTGTGTGTGTGTGTGTACTGAACATACGTGGGTTTTGATGCCTCTGCCTGGTCCGTCTGCAGCTTGTGTCCTCCCTCCACCTCCATAGTGCAGTAAACAATCCTGTTTGGAGCCAACGACTTCAGACCATGGACCTCCATGATCACCACCTGCAACGCACACAGAGAGACATATTTTAAACACAATGAGAAACAAAATAATGGGACATTTATACAGCCCAAAATTACAAGTTTAAACCACAACTTAGAAAAAAGAAGACAATAAAGCTAACATTGCCTCTTCCATTTTGTATGTCTTTATTGTCAACTATATCTATATATTTATGCTGTCACACAACTGCATGAGTGTTAGTAACATTTGAGTGTCAGTGCCAAGGAATTGTTGTTAGCTGGGGTTAGCAGGAGGTATTTATGAACTTCAATCAAATCACTATTTTATACTTGTGCAGTTGTCTAACCGTATAAACATAAAACAACATTTTCATGTCAACATCTGTATTATGTGGCTGGCTGCCCCAAAACACTAAATAAGGCATCAAGGAGTGTTGCAAGGGACGGTTTGGATGTTTACCCTGTAGACTAGGCAGAGTATTTACCTGCTCAACCACACTATTCACCAGATGGTGGCAGTATCACACAATTGTGTTGTTTGCCAAATGAAACAGGATGAATAGGATGAAGAAGAAGAATTGAACCACTTTTCTGTTGTTGTTGTCGTTTCCTTTTTTGAAATTTCAGTGTGAACAACAAGCTTTTAAAAATAAATCTAGAAACTGTGAGGACAGAACCCTGCTTGACAAGAAATGTGGTTTGAATTCATGATCATGTACATGGTCCATGGTTACCTTTGTTGTACAGTTGACAGTTTAACCTCTAAAGCCTCAACTGACAACATTACAACAACATTGCAGGGGAAGGTGAGCAGTGTTGCTCTGTAATTTCACTCATCATTCTGGACAGCTTTGTTCTGGATATTCTACAGAACAAAGACCAAAGCCTCCTCAGGGTGGTGCAGGAGAGTTGAATGTGAGGCAAAGATACTGCATGAGGTAAATCTGAGTCAAAAATCATTCTCCTCTGAGTCATAACACATACATTAAATCTTGTGCAAATGTTTCCATCAATTCAATTAGCTTGGATTAGATACATTTTCACACTAAAGTCAAATTTTATGCTGAACTGATAAAAAAAGAAGTAGAAAGACAAACAGATTCACTGAATTAAACTAAAATACAGGAATGTAACTCTGGATGGGATTTAAATTACAAGAGGAAGAGCTTGTTCACTGAAAAACAGTGGGTCATTTGGACTGTAATTATTACTGTGGTGGGGGGGGGATATTTCCTGCTTATGCACTCCAGATGGGATTGAAATCACTGACCATGGCAGGTAATGTTAAAGTCACCGCACTTCCCCTAGAGAAATAAATCCAGTCCCAATGGGGCTTTACTCATTTAGTCAACAGGACGCCCCATGAGCAACTATAAAGCTTGATTCTGGCCTCTGAGACTCTGGGGGGGTCACAGAACAAGCTTTAAATCTTGCAGATTTAAAGCTTGTTCTGTGCTCTCATAGTTTAGTCATTAATAAGGTTCCAGGTTCTACTGAGCCTTGCCAGACTACAACCAGATAAGCATAAATTGTGGACAGGTGCTGCCAGGCTAAAGAAAATATGCATTGTTCGAAAGATCACCTCACTCACATTGGATTTTTTTTATATAACTTGATGCTACAGACAGGGAGGCAGTAAAATAACCATGGTGCCTCTGGACTGTTATGCTTCATAGATCCTTATAGAGGAACAACACCCACAGATGCTGGACAGATAATTTCTCATCCGAGCGGCAAGAAGTCTTTTTTTTTTTGTTTGTTTGTTTTCAACATAGAAGTAGATATGCTTGTCAACCAATTAAGGTGAGGTTTAAAAAAAATCAGTCAGTAGAAAGCCAGGGAGACATTTTATCTCATTAGCATCTCCAGACGCTAATCGCGAGAAACCATGGTTCATGAGGAAAACAGTGCGATTTGGATTAATTTGAAAGTAGCTGGGTTGTTTGAAATCAGAAAAAGATATTTATTTGCCAGTTTACTCCAACAGAGACATGTCTCTGCTTTCCTGGACCACCCTGGTAATCAGTGTCTTGCTTAAGAGCATCTATTGCATGATACCACACTGTGGGCCCTATTTTAAGCACGCAAGTGCAAAGACAAGTGCAAGTAGTAGGTCTTAGGCGCATGGACTGTGTCGGCGTCTGCATGTGCACCTGCTATTTTGGTTCATGTATGTGCAGCAGTGCAACGTGCAAAAGGGCTGAGCGAAGGTGAATATAGATCAGTGGGTGTGGTGATTATTAAATACTCTCTGAGCCAGTCACATCACTGGTCTCATAGCTCTGAAACAACTGTGCCAATCATAGTTAAGCATGATCACATCACCTCAGCCAATGGAAAGCTTTTCTTCAGGAAATGTCTGGACGGTTCAGAGCACCACAACATGAAGAACACACACCACCACACATCTAGAGCCAAAGACAGATGGAATATTTTTTTATATATAGTTACTATAACAACAGTAGAAATAAAAATAAAGAAATTGATTTGGTGAAACCGTTTATATGATTATATTGGACCGACTCACCTCATTTTCAGCAATAATTCTAATGTATCTCACTTCATACACAGTCACATAGTTTAGTAATTAATGTTACACAACAGCGTTTACACCGTGATGTCTTCCAAGGATAAAATGAGACACACTTTTGCTAAAAAGAAATTTGGAAAAGAGGCTGATGAGCTCTGCTATTCCAACGTCTCCTTCATACAAAAACAGAATATTGAGTTATAACTGACTAGTCTGATGTGTGTAGAGGTGTGTGTGGTTATACAGTATCAGCCTGGTGACATCAGTTGATTTACAATGAACAGCCGTGCGTAACAGCACTGTGCTCTGGCGCAGCACATCAACATATCAGTCCTGCTGCCTTCAGATGCCGCATGGATTTCATGAACTGAAGAAGTTTTTCATACAGTATAAAGCAGCTGTGGACAGCAGATAATTTACTGACTTCTCTGCTTTAACCACATTAAATGTTTTTTTTTCCGTTTTTCTTTTTTTGGTTGGTAAGTGTTTAACTGAAATAAATGATTTCTATTTCAAGCATTAATCTGTTGTTGCAGCACATCTGCAGCAAGTATTTAATTTGCTCTTGATAAAATCGCCAAAGCAGCAGTAGATTGATGTTGCACCAGAAACAGATGTGGTTCTGAGACATCTGTTTTCAACATCTAGAACCAAAATTCAACTGTCTTTGCGCCTCCCACCTGTCTACGCGTCTCCTCCCACCTGTGCACTGTGTGCTCTGCACTGGTCACCTACATACCACACAGACGAGCAAAGCAAATTTCAAGGTCAGGAAAATACCAAACAGTTGTAACGCTGCTTACGCTGGTTGTTGCACCTTCATGAAAATAGGGCCCTGTGATGATGAATTTTAAATGCAAACTTTCGAGTTTAAACTGTTACTTAGTAATTTCTATTTCTGACTTATTCATATTTAACATTTAGGGAGAAGTGCGTCATGACTACTTGTCATCTCCTCAAAATGACACTGGAGTGAGCGAGGACGTCCCATTTGTTAATGAAATTCCTCCGTCCTCACATCTCTTCCTCGCATCTTTCTCTCTCATCCTCGCTGGGAGGAGCTAAGGCGCAAGAAAGAGACACAAGTGAGGGAAGTGAGGAGACGGTGGAACGCTGCTTACGCTGGTTGTTGCACCTTCATGAAAATAGGGCCCTGTGTGTAGAAATGTGTTACACACAACACAAAACAAAGTAGATACAATAGAAATGTGTTATGTCTATCACCAGTTGTTCTGCAGAATGCTACATGATGAATGAGTACGTGCATACTGTACATGGATGGGTAAAAGAAATAGGAGCTCATTTTATACCTGACATCAATATATGTCTCATTTCTGGATTAGATGGAGCTACATACAGTATGATTTAATCTATTTTTGATTGCATGTGGAATTTAAGCAAATTATATTTTTGTATAGGTTACACTGTATTCAGATACTTATATAAATGAAATATTGTCATAGTTCTCTATTTTTTTCAGGTGACAGCAGCTGTCCCTGCAGGTCTTCACTGGGTACAGAAACACTGCATATGTATTCCCCAGTGGCACAAAATAGGCTAACTAAATTGTTTAGTGTATTATTCTTTTTCATCTTAGCCAATACAGGGAAAGTGGTATAAATAACTCTAAAGCAAGACATGGCAATGGGCAGCCCCACCAGTCAATCAGATGCAACCTGAGTCGAATGCTTAGGTTTCTGGAAAAAGAAATAACAGCACTCCTATTTTCTAATATTAATTTTTTCTATCCAACCATAGATATAAAATTTAATTCAATTTAATTCCAATTTTTTTATTTTCAATAATTGTTTTTTTTAATATGGAAAATTTAATTGATAAGCATTACACCCCTGACCTTTTCTCTCCAACAACACCATCAGGTCTGAATTCTACTGAACAACTCTTTGGACCATGACAAGATATCTTGAAAAAAATGGCTAGAATTGCATAAAATGTGTCGTGTATATGTATGGTTCCCAGGGGATGAATCCTACCCCCATGATTTTCTTCTATGGCCAGTGTGTTTCTTAGTCTAAGTCATCAAACACTACAGCATTAAATGTACCAACAGTTAATACAAAGATGTACAGAGTGCAGTCGTTTCTTATTACGGACCAAAACCGTGAAACAGCCATATGCACCATGCAACATCTTAAAGGACCAGTGTGTAGGTTTTAGTGTCATCGAGTGTGTTACATTTTTAATGTCTTTATGTTTTATGTAAAGCCCTTTAAATTGCTGGTGCAAAACAAATAAACTTGCCTTGCCTTAAAAGCTTAAAAGAGAGGCATGACAGTATAATGCATCTTATGGACACAGGGAATTCATATGTACAAAATTAGTCAAAGAATACATATAATTATGTTGAAAAAATACAAAAATATATAATACAGTTATTATAGACATTTATTTTTACACCCCATAATATGCATAGGAGGGCCATGCCTACTGTCTTCCTGGAGCCTGTGTGTCAGACATCCTAGAACAGCTACCCAAAGCACTACAACACCACCCGGAGGATCATTGAGTATGTTGGGTCAAATGATACCAGGAAACAGCAGTCTGAGATGTTTCTCAAGATTTCAGACATCTCCTGGCTACACCCCTGTCCACTGGTAAAAGGATCCTGATTTCTGGTCAAATTCCAACTCTTGGACTTGACTACAGCCGCTCCGCTGGGCTCTCCACAACTGGCTCAAGGCAGAGTGCACAACCCTTGGAATCCATTTCATTGACAATTTCAGCCTCTTCTGGAACCATAGTCAATACTATAAGAGAGATGAGGTGCTTTTCATTATGCTAATTCTATGCTTCCTCGCGTCCTCTCTCCTCTGTGACCCAGACCCTGGTCAGCTGATCTGACAGGACAGACAGTTTCAGTGCGACTCAGCTCCTTCAGGAAAATATGACGCAGCACAGCTGTGTGTCTCCTATAAAATCATCCTGAGCCTGAAAAGCACATCAGATTTTCACAAACTAAATAAGCAACATTTTATTTAAACATATTCTGCAGGCTACAGTTGTTTCTATTGTTCCTTAATGTCGGTTCTGTTCTTTCAGTAACAGATTTAAACTGTCTATTTGTGTCTCATTCTGTGACAGCCAGACGCTGCTATGGATCTATAATCAAATGATAAAACATTGGAGCAGTTATCAGGTGTTTTCCTTCCAGCTATTACAATGCAGAAATGATTAAGTAACAGTGTAAAGTGTTGATTAATTGTACATGAATTTTAAATGCAAACTTTCGAGTTTAAACTGTTACTTAGTAATTTCCATTTCTGACTTATTCATATTTAACATTTAGGGAGAAGTGCGTCATGACTACTTGTCATCTCCTCAAAATGACGCTGGAGTGAGCGAGGACGTCCCATTTGTTAATTAAATTCCTCCGTCCTCACATCTCTTCCTCGCATCTTTCTCTCTCATCCTCGCTGGGAGGAGCTAAGGCGCAAGAAAGAGACACAAGTGAGGGAAGTGAGGAGACATGTTAGTGTAATGAAAATCACCCATGGACTCCATCCCAACTACACTGGTGCACACTTTCTCTGTGCAAACATGGACTTTGCCATCCTACACACTGTCCCAGTTGACTGAGAAAGTCCATGCACCCACAAAGTAATCATATCATCTATGCCAATAGAACAAAGTCAGTTAAATCAGTTACCTTGTGTGGTTACTACAGTCTGTCACTGTCACTACAAGGGGCCTGGACTACTAAACAAATACTCCCTATACTCCCAGTCGGGCTGTTTGTTTTCATTCTAATTTCATCCCAGTTAACATTTATAACAGGCAACATGTGAGATCCACTAACCATCAGTTAAACTTTACTACTCATGGTATAACTGCAAGTAATCTGAACTCCATCCCATTAAATGTTTCATGTCATGCACTAAGAAAGACTGGATGGGAAAAAATGCATATAGCACTTCTCAGTGTTCGATCACTAAACAATAAGCATTTTTTGTTAATAACAAACTCATATCTGAGAATAATTCTATATTTGCTGATGCCCTAAACTGTAAAAATATCCCTATTGGTGATTTTTGCTCCTTTGAACATCATGCTATACTGTTAAAATCCCAACCCCCTGTACTTGTTATAACAATATATAGACCCCCCAAACAGTGCCCTATCTTTTCAGATCACTTCTCCAAAATGTTGTCTATTGTCAGTACCAATTATGACAACATTATGGTCATAGGTGATTTTAATCTACATGTGGATAATGCAGCAGACTCCAAAGCCGCTGAGTTCCTAAATGTGTAGAGCTCTATGAATTTTATTAAACATGTATGGACCGACTCACAACCGCAGTCACATGTTGGATCTAATTATCACTCATGGTCTAACGCCTGAGAACCACACGCATCACGCGGAGAAAATAGGCGAAACCTCGAATCTCTAGATGACGCAACGCAGCAGCCTCGGGCTGTGTGGCTGCTCTAACCTGTTAACATGGGCGCCGAAATGAAAAGCAAGAGGTTGTCCCAGTGTGTCCCAGGTGTAAGGATTGATGTATCGTCTGTAATTGACTTGTCAATCTCGGACCACTACTGTATTTTACTCTCTGCATTGCTATCATCTTCTAGTTTTGTTACCAAGAAGGTTGTTAGGAAACACTATCTTTTATCACCTTAGAAATATTGCTAAAGTGCAACCACTTCTCTCTCAGGCAGATACTGAGAGACTTATGCATGCTTTTATCACTAGCAGGCTTGATAACTGCAATGCTCTCCTTTCTAGTCTACCTAGGAAAGTTATAAATAAGCTACAGATCATTGAGATGCAGCAGCATGTGTATTGACCAATACCAGAAGGAGAACACACATCTCACCTTTCCTAAAGTCTCTTCATTGGTTACCTGTCAGTTTTAGAATAGATTTCCATACCTTTTTCGCTTAGCATTCTCTTAATCTATTTTATTATAATCTAACTTCTACTGTGCACTACACTGGTCTCTCTGTTCTACCATGACTCTTGTTTTATCATTTTGTTATATTACCTTTTAATTTCACTGTATTGTTGTATTTTCATTATGTTGTTGAATTTTCATTGTATTGTTAAGTACCTTGTATTGCAATTTTGAGGTGCTATATAAACAAAGTTTGGTTTGGTTTAAAGATTTCCAACAGAAAGCCTGTGGGCATAGAGGTTAAAAGGATATGTCAGCCTTTGTTGCTTTGATTTTGACCATTCTTTTCCTGTCAACATTATGAAAGTGCAGTACTAAATCACTGGAGTACCTTTTGTGCTTTTATTCAAATGTACATCATGTTCATCATGTTTGGATGGTGTATATCTCGATGTCCCAGAAGTAATCATTCAAGTGCCATTATGTAATTCACTGTTGCCAAAAGGTCAGACTATGGAAAAAAGTCTGCCATAAGTGACTTTAGAATGATGGATGTGCATACTTAACCACATCCATCATTCTAAAGTGCTCTTATTTCATATTCAAGTTATTATGGTACATTTGTTTAGTCTGTCTATTGCTGTGTCTAACCTCTCTGATGCCACTTCCAGGATGTCAATAAATATCAAAATCTAACAGGCAGATTGCCATAATCTTCACATGACACATTAATGCTTGCCAGAGGATGAAGCATTTCCATTTTGGACAGTGTAGCACCAACCTTAGGCCAAACTGTCACTACCTCACAAAAGATATCACACAATCTAAAAGGGAGATTCCCATCAAATATCTTCTTCTTCTTCTGGCCTTACACTTTTTAATATATACCAGTAAAATTACCATGCTAACTCGTGCTGATAATAAATCTTCAAAATTCAGTGGCACTCCTTGATTAGTCTCCACCAACCTCCAAGGTAAAGGACAGCACCACGTCAGATTTGGACAGGGTGTTCTCATCCTCCTGGCCCATGTCCATGATGGAGGTGTTGTGGCCTCGTTTCAGCTTCTGCAGCTTGAACTCTCCTCCCTTGGACACTGGCATGCTCTCCAAGTTGGCCATCAGCAGGTTGACAGAAGATCGCAGCTCCTCGATGTACATGGCCTCCATCTCTCTTGAAGCAAACCTGGGGAACCTTCCACCCAGCTAATAGAAACAGGAGGACAACACATTGATTAATGAGCATGATGTCCAAAATGACTTCATAAGAAAAAAAGTAGTATTGTTCTTATTGTTCTAGTCTTACTGTGTTTACTTATTTTAATCCTTAATCCTTAATCCTTAATTATTATTATTACTATTATCAACCCAAAACTACGGAATCCAAGAATGGCTGTGCTTGCAATTATATTTTTTTAATGCTTTTATAGAGAGATAATGAGGTAATCAACCCGATATCATGAGAAAACAAATGTTTATCAAAGATCAGGGGTGCCATGACACCATGCACAGACGGCGTCTTGACAACTGTAGATCAAGGAGTACCCATTATTATTAACAGCACCTTTATTAATGACATATGTGTCACTGCCAAATGGCAGGTTGATTAACTCCTGGTCATAATATGATGGGATGTTTCATGTAGCCAAAGAGAAGTTCCAAACAATACCTTCCAAGCATTTTCATTTTATTAGACTTAATGGGAGAAAGGAAAGTGGGGTGGAGAGAGGAAATAAGAACCAACATATGACAGATTTGAACCCATGTCCTTAAGAGCCACCTGAAGACTTCTTGATCTAAATAGTTGAGCTATCCATGTGAGGGAGACATGGAGAGGAAAAGACAGGAATGAACAAATGAGAATGAGCTCCACCCATGATAAATTATCTTGTTATCTCAAGAAATTGGCCTTTTGTTTTCTAAAGATAATGACATAAATTAACTTGTGATCTTGATACAACAGCATTAAAAAAATAATAATTGCAAGCATGGCTGTTCATGACAACTCAATATTCCCTCAAGTATTCATTTACTGTATATAATCAAAGTTAGATATTTTCGGGGCAACTGAAGTGAATATCAAATATTAACAAAGCAGTTAATGTGGAAAGATAAGGAGATTTATCACATCATAGCCCATGTGGCCATCAACCCATCCATCCATCCATTCATCTGTTCTTTCATTCATACATACATCCATCCATCCATCCATCCATCTGTTCCTTCATCCATCCATCATCATACATCTGTTCCTTCACACATACATCCATTACTGTGTTCCTTCACCCATTCATCCATCATCCATCTGTTCTTTCATCCATCCATCCATCCATCCATCCATCCATCCATCCATCTATCATACATCTGTTCCTTCATACATACATCCATTAATGTGGTCCTTCACCTAGTCATCCATCCATCATCCATCTGCTCCTTCATCCCTCCATCCATCTGTCCATCCTTCCATCTGTTCTTTCATCCATCCATCCATCCCTCCATCCACCCATTCATTCCTCCACCTTTCTATCCAACCACTTGTATATCCATCTATCCCTCCATCTCTCCATGCGTCCATCCTTTGTCTCTTACCCTGGTGATCTGGTCAGCCATTTGAAGTCGTCCGTCCAGCTCTCTTCTGATCTGGGCTGCCTGTTCATCAGGGTTGTCCAGCTGAGGAAAGACACACACACACACACACACACACACACACACACACACACACACACTGAATTTTACTGATGAAATCACTACAATATATAATGTGTAATTATAATGATGAAGAAGAATGAATGAATAATGAAAAATAATGAAGAATGGAAATAGTAAACACTAGTTACCATACAGGTAAAGTTTAAAACTAAATTAATTAAAGATGTAAAGTTGCAGTACTGAACAGCCATTTCTCCTAAGAAGTATATCATGACACAGTGCTAGAGTACCGGAACTTCTGACCTTTGCCCATGAGTATCTGCACTTCTTACTGCATACTGCTACCTACTGATTCCCACCATTATGCACAAGTCTCTGACTAAAACTTAATCAAACCAAAATATAGACTGATGCAAACTTCATCATCCATCATTCAGCTGCTGCTGTGACTGTCCCTATTGCCCTATAACTTCAGTTGCTCACTGCAAAAAGAGATTTCACATGGAATGTACAGTAGTCATGCCGTTATACTGTATTTTATCTAAAATAAAAGCCACACGCTGGACAGCTTCTCATTCAGGGTGCTCCAGTTCTTTATACAAGAATTTTGCATTAGCTAAATATGTTTTGAGGGAAATGTAATGCTGCCTAGATAACATTTTTTGGAGGATGACATGCAAAGAAGCATTTTTTTTTTTTTTTTTTTACTAATCTCAGAGTCTCACCTAACTGGAACCCACCACCTGCTCTGGTAAGTGCAGGGTGAGATGGAAAGATAAAGCGCTTAAGCAAACAAGCAAGCAAAGTTTATTTATATAGCACCTTTCACAGACACCAGTCACAAAGTGCGAAAAGAAAAGAAAAGAAAAGAAAAGAAAAGAAAAGAAAAGAAAAGAAAAGAAAAGAAAAGAAAAGAAAAGAAAAGAAAAGAAAAGAAAAGAAAAGAAAAGAAATAAAGAATATCTTAAAGAATACACAAAAACAAAAAGGTGTTAATTGAATATTTCTCAGTCACTATTACCACATATGTGTGTGCCACACATTAGTGCCCACATTTTAATATTAATGTCAATTACTGCAGAACACTTTCAGCCTTTCTTTCACAACTTGACAGTGCCCAGTCACCAATGACACACAGCTGTTTTACTATCACTGAACAGGGACAAGTGGAAAGGGAGGAAGCAGCCTTCTCTCCTTTACTTTTCTCCCTTACAAGTATTTATCTACTACTATTGAAAAAATGCACATTATTGTCATGGTCACATGTTTCTTATTGTTCTATTGATTGGTTCCCAAATGTCAAGAGCACGGGTCTTATTTAATATGAGCCTATCGGGGAGTGTCCTGGTAGCTGAATGCTTACTGCGCATGCCACATAACCGCAACGTCCTTGATTCGATTCCAGCCAGGGACTCTTGTTGCATGTCATACCCATTTCTCTCTCCCTGTGTTTCCTGTCTGCCTATTCACTGCCCACTATTCAATAATGAATAGAAAAAATGTCCCAAAAAAATCTCTTTAAAAAAATGAGCCTATTGGAGGCAGACACTGAAAAAGAGAGGAGGACAAAGAAAAATATCAATTCAAGAGAAGTGCTGTGCTGAGAGCATTGAGAATAATAAGTATTTAATAAGTATTTTGGAATGGTTTCTGTCTGTGTTCATACTGTATGTTAAAGGACCAGTGTGTAGGATTTAGAGGGCTCTATTGGCAGAAATGGAATATTATATTCATAAGTATGTTTTCATTAGTGTATAATCACCTGAAAATAAGAATCATTGTGTTATCGTTACCTTAGATTGAGCCCTTTATATCTACATTGGCTCTAGAGAGGGTCTTTCGCGTAACAGTAAACATTAAAGGAGAACAATCAGGGATTAGGGTTTTAACAAACTGCTTCCTCTGGTTAAGACTGTAGTAAGAATTTTGTTATTATGCTGCAGAAAGCTCCTCCAGCTCTTGGAACAAAGCCAATCATAGATTAAAAAATCAAATGTACCTCTTATACTACATTGGACCAGATTGAGTTTCCTCAAACCACTGTCAGTGTTATGGGCTGCTGCCTTCCCCCTGCTTCCTATGTAAGCTGTTGGATGGTTGTTCCAAGAAATGCCTCATGTCTTCACAGGGGGGCAGATGGTAGAGGAAGCGTGGGCAGACAGGGCCATTTGGAGCAGGGAGATGAAACAGCCTGCTACAGGGGGAAGCCAGGAACCATTTTAACTGATGGACAACCCACCACAAACAATATGCCAAAAGACAAACTCTGATTACCTCCTGTAACCTGGGCAAAAATAGTTGACATATTTCATTTGTCTCTCACAATTTACAGTTGCGCCAAATTTATTATCATGATATATACACTAATTTGAATACATTCATTGAAGTTATGTCACTAAATGGTAGAGTCATACCAAAGTTTGTTCTCTTTCCATGAGGTTGACAGCACTGCTCTGGTTACTGATGTGATTATTATATTGCAATATGTTAAAGCAGCTCAATCAATATTTTTATATTAACAATGGGTCAAATAATATGTTTAACCCAGCTCGGTTTGATTCACTCTCATAAGCCACAGCATGTGTAATAAGGCATGATAAACCGACTGCACACTACCTGCTCAGCACCAAACAGCAGACAGACACAATTAGTGACCAGCTGGTTAACATAGTGGGGCATTCAGCAGCTAACGAGTCAGCTATTTTTCTCAGTTGGTGGTGGTAATGTTGGATTTACAGTCATCAGGTGACCAGAGACATGATTCCAAATGAATGCTTAAGTTGCTCTATGTCTGCTGCATGTGTTAATAAGCAATGGTTTGCTAACACATTCACCAAAAAAAACTTTTTAAGGTGATAATATACCTATGCTAGTGCTTACAGCTTGTTCTGCTGCCCCCGAATGGCCAAAAAAGTTGCGATATGTGAAATAAACGGTCTGAGATCCTGGTTTGAAAAAGCATATTGAGTTATTTTTAGGAAAAATGCGGCCTGTAATCTTACTGACCTGCATTACAGTGACCTCTACCAGGGTTTGTAATAAACACAAGTGGTAACACTCTGTTGAGCTTTTCCACTTGCTCCTGATCAAAAAAGGACATATAAAAAAAATCAACAAATGACATCAGTTTATTTCAGTGGTTGTTGCCTTGGTAACCTGATTTTGTTGTTTAACATCACATCACTACAAATTTTACTGCTCCCTGACACATACAACTCAAGATGTGACATTGCTGTTGAGAGCGTATTTGCAGTGATGTTTTGCTTCACAAAGTCCAGTCACTGAGACCCAGCTCATATCATGAGCCAGCCCTGGAGACCTTCACAGTCACAGGGGGTTGATAAAGTCATTTCAGCTGCTGCTGATGGGGAATAAGAGCACCACAGTGTGCATTTTGTGTGTGTGTGCGTGTACACATACAGTAAATATTCGCTTCAAGCAATAATTAGTAACATTTGGCAGCAGTTACAACCTTGAGTCTGCGGATGGGTCTGTATCAGTGTTACACATCTGGAAACATTTTTACCCCATGGGTCTTGCTGCGGCTGTCAATTTGGAACCGTGTGTGAGCAGAATTATTTAAGTCTGGCTGTCACTCCATCACTCCAAGACATTTTAATTCAGTCTTGTGCAGCTTAGGCTTTACAGTTCGGATTGTCATCTTGCTGGATAATAAATCTTTCCCTTAGTTCACTGTCAGACCACAGCAGGTTTCCCTCCAGGATTTCTCTGTATTTTACCACATTTATGTTTGCCTTTACCTTCACAAGCCTCCCAAGTCCTCCTGCAGGGAAGCCTCCTCACAGCATGATGCTGCCACCACCAGGCTTCGTGCTGTGGATAGTGTTTCTGCTGATATGCAGTAATCATTTCAGTGTGTTGGTATAGTCCAAAAGATAGAGAATAGAGACCGTTCTGCCACTTTGTTTCAGAGTCTCCCAAATGCTTTCTGGCAAACAATAGCCCAGATGTCATGGGACTTTCCAAAGCACATGTCTAACATTTGCTGTGTGCCCATGGCAGCCATGGAACTCTGCATGTTCTTGATGGTCTATTCACACAAACGCAGAAATCCTTTTCTACTACATATATTTCAACAGACGGATGGGATTTTTTGTCACAGAATACATTAGTTTAACTGTTGAGGAGATGCATCATGGGTCACTTGTCAATCTAAAACATGCAACTAATGACTGATAAACAAAGCTATGTCTTACACTTAAACCATCTCACGCTTTTCAGCTCTCAAGACTTTTGTAACTTATCGCTGAATCTCTGTGGTTGGGAGCTTATTTTCACTGCTAAATTCCTGTTCGTACTCTTAGGGCATTGTCAGACCTATAGTTTGATTGTGGATCAGAGGATGAGTTCGCAAACGTGTTGTGTTTTACCCTTGGTTTTCACACAGAAACAACCTGAAGTGAACCAAAATGCATGACAAAAAGCCTTATGAGAACGTAAACACAAGAATAAGGTTCAAGGGAAGGTCCTATCTGCCCAAATATCAAGAGGGCAACGTACTTAATTGTAGTCCAAGTCAGACCTCAATCACTAGCTGCTGGCCACTGTTGACTTCTCTCATTCACATCCCAATATATAAAGCACACCTGGTTACTGGAGCCATTCAGCTCAAATTTGCAGAGTACACCTTGTGCCTGGAGGACAGATGGATGTCCAATCACATTCCCACCACAAACAAACCACTCCAGGATTCATTTATGACCAGACCAACCACAGACCACAAATCGTACCAAGGAGGAAACTCAACCAGAGTGTGATTCAGCTTAAAAATGCAGGTTTGACATTCAAGCAAGCAAGCAAAAATTTATCTATATAGCACATTTCATTCCAGGTGGAAGCACAATGTGTTTTACAGAGCATGAGCTACCACGGAAATTGCAGCCACAAAAACTATGTGGATAGTGTACAAGATAAAACATCAGACACATGTAAATACAATTACAACAAACACAAATAATGCATGTGAGTTAAAATCCATTAAGAAAGTAGGAATAAAATAAAATGAAATAAAATATGAAGACCAGCAAACCGGACTACTGAAAGGCGCAGCTAAATCTTTGCTCATTGCAGACAGACCTCTACCTATTTATACACCCATAATACAGAGAAAGTACAGTGTGTAATGTGTAGGGAGGAAATTAAAAGGCGATTATTGCTTTTCATTTATTGCCTATTTTTTACAACCTAACTTTGTGGAAAGGAGAAGGGGATCAACAGGTTATGGAGAGTCCCTTGAGAGAGCTTTGCGTGTGTCAGTGGCTCTGCTTTA